>NW_027508722.1:34190000-34272500 GCF_051911475.1 Siphateles boraxobius
ACTGGGCCGTCTGACCAATCACAACAGACTGGATCATCTGACCAATCAGAACAGAGTAGACGAATCACAACAGACTGGGCCGTCTGACCAATCAGAGCAGAGTAGACCAATCACAACAGACTGGATCATCTGACCAATCAGAGCAGAGTAGACCAATCACAACAGACTGGATCATCTGACCAATCAGAGCAGAGTAGACCAATCACAACAGACTGGGCCGTCTGACCAATCAGAGCAGACTAGACCAATCACAACAGACTAGATCATCTGACCAATTAGAGCAGAGTAGACGAATCACAACAGACTGGGCCGTCTGACCAATCATAGCAGAATAGACCAATCACAACAGACTGGATCATCTGACCAATCAGAGTAGAGTAGACCAATCACAACAGACTGGATCATCTGACCAATCAGAGCAGAGTAGACCAATCACAACAGACTGGATCATCTGACCAATCAGAGCAGAATAGACCAATCACAACAGACTGGATCATCTGACCAATCAGAGTAGAGTAGACCAATCACAACAGACTGGATCATCTGACCAATTAGAGCAGAGTAGACCAATCACAACAGACTGGGCCACCTGACCAATCAGAGCAGAGTAGACCAATCACAACAGACTGGATCATCTGACCGATCAGAGCAGAGTAGACCAATCACAACAGACTGGATCATCTGACCAATCAGAGCAGAATAGACCAATCACAACGGACTGGATCATCTGACCAATCAGAGTAGAGTAGACCAATCACAACAGACTGGATCATCTGACCAATTAGAGCAGAGTAGACCAATCACAACAGACTGGGCCACCTGACCAATCAGAGCAGAGTAGACCAATCACAACAGACTGGATCATCTGACCAATCAGAGCAGAGTAGACCAATCACAACAGACTGGGCCAACTGACCAATCAGAGCAGAGTAGACCAATCACAACAGACTGAGATCATCTGACCAATCAGAGCAGAGTAGACCAATCACAACAGACTGAGATCACATCTCTCCTCCACACATTCCTCCAATCCGCCAGTAAAACTGTCTGAGCCACGGCTGCTAATGAAGACCCGGGCCGGATCAATAATCAGCTGTGACTGTGAGCTGGAGTCACACGGCCGGTTCCTGCAGATGATGGACTGAAGATGAAACACGGGCTGATGTGTTTTGAGAGCGAGTCATGATGGGTATTTATATCTGTCGGGACGGTCCTGAGCAACTCTGACACACTCGATGAAGTCAGAGAAACCTCGGCTTCGTCTGCACAGTGTTTCAGTGCTCTGATACACACCAGCATACTACATACTGAGCTTATTTCTGAATAGTGTCATTTCAGAATGGAATACTACTTAGTGAATACTTATTTTGAATACTGTGCAGTTCACTGGAAAACAATTGCTGTAGAGACAATTTCACAAATAATAGCAAAGAAATGCAAAAATCTAAAATTTTCAAGTAGAAAGACCGGAAAAGTATTGTTTTGTAAAACATACTCTAACGAACTTTGAAAAACAATTTAAAAAAAAGATTTTTTTTTTTTAGAATGTATATATTGCACACTGAGATATTTTTTACAGTGAGTTATAGAGTAGATATTATTATACGGTAAACTATTATGCAACATTGTCACATGACCTCATCATGTTTAATTTAGCGAATGGCATCTTTAAAATAATTTATTATTTAAAATATAAATTTTTCTTTTTGAATTTATTAGAATGCATTATTTATTACTTTATGTAAATTATGTATAATGTATTAATGATTTAATTAAAAAAATAACGTATGTACATAATATATAATTGTCAATTATTAATTAATACAGTTTTTCACACTGGAATTAGAAGGTCAAATTGAGCATGATACAACATTTTATTTATTTGTATACTGCATATTTCAATGCAAATGTAGTTGGTAATGCAGGTATTTGTGCATGCAGATTCAGTATACTGCAGAATATACTGTAGTATGTAGTATGCGTAGTATTGAGAACATGGAGACTGTATTGATGAGTTAGCTATATGTTCATACTACTCATATACAGTATGCAGACGTGCATATCTATGCAAGACGGGTCATGTAGCCTACGTTTGGAAGTAAAGCAAGAGTGAATGATCGTTTGCCTGTGAATAATTACTGTAATTCGTCTGCCGTGCAATAGAGAACTGGCACTAGAACGTCAACAGAGCAATTTCAAAGGTGAATTAGTAAATAAATGTTTTACTGGCCAGATCTGAAGAGTTTGCAGGGTTTCCCCGCTGGAGCGAGTCCAATAGAAACTTAATTCACTGCAGATTCTGAAACGTGAGAGAAGGAGAAGAAGAGCAGTTTGAGTCTCAGTGTGTGTTTCTGCGGTTCTGGAGCGAGAGTGTTTCTGCTGCATTATTCTTCAAACTGACACAATGACGATACAATGTGCGGCGTCAGCTGACAGTGATTTATCCAGAATGGCACACCGCCTCCTCTCCTGACATGCTAATGCATCGGGATCTAATCAAACCTGACACTTTAATTGATCTGGGAATGTATAATTGGGAAATGCAAGGACAGGCGTTATTTTCTGCAACACTTACATAAACTGCACTGCAGACACAGAACCAGAACCAGAACCAGAACCAGAAGCAGACACAGAACCAGAACCAGAACCAGAAGCAGACACAGAACCAGAAGCAGACACAGAACCAGAACCAGAACCAGAAGCAGACACAGAACCAGAACCAGAACCAGAACCAGAAGCAGACACAGAACCAGAAGCAGACACAGAACCAGGACCAGAACCAGAACCAGAAGCAGACACAGAACCAGAACCAGAACCAGAACCAGAACCAGAACTAGAACCAGAACCAGAAGCAGACACAGAACCAGAAGCAGACACAGAACCAGGACCAGAACCAGAACCAGAAGCAGACACAGAACCAGAACTAGAACCAGAACCAGGACCAGGACCAGGACCAGGACCAGACACAGAACCAGGACCAGAACCAGGACCAGAAGCAGACACAGAACCAGAAGCAGACACAGAACCAGAAGCAGGACCAGGACCAGAACCAGAACCAGGACCAGAACCAGAAGCAGACACAGAACCAGAAGCGGACACAGAACCAGAAGCGGACACAGAACCAGAACCAGAACCAGGACCAGGACCAGGACCAGGACAAGGACCAGACACAGAACCAGGACCAGGACCAGAACCAGAACCAGAACCAGAAGCAGACACAGAACCAGAAACAGAAGCAGACACAGAAGCAAAACCAGAACCGGACACAGAACCAGAACCAGGAGCAGGACCAGAACCAAAACCAGAACCAGACACAGAACCAGAACCGGACAAAGAACCAGAACCAGAACCGGACACAGAACCAGAACCAGACACAGAACCAGAACCGGACAAAGAACCAGAACCGGACACGGAACCAGAACCATACACAGAACCAGAACCGGACACAGAACCAGAACCAGAACCAGACACAGAACCAGAACCGGACACAGAACCAGACACAGAACCAGACACAGAACCAAAACCAGAACCAGACACAGAACCAGGACCAGGACCAGAACCAGAACCAGACACAGAACCAGGACCAGGACCAGGACCAGAACCAGAACCAGACACAGAACCAGGACCAGGACCAGGACCAGAACCAGAACCAGAGACAGAACCAGGACCAGGACCAGAACCAGAACCAGAACCAGACACAGACACAGGACCAGGACCAGGACCAGAACCAGAACCAGAACCAGACACAGACACAGACACAGGACCAGGACCAGGACCAGACACAGAACCAGGACCAGGACCAGGACCAGACACAGAACCAGGACCAGGACCAGAACCAGAACCAGACACAGAACCAGGACCAGGACCAGGACCAGGACCAGGACCAGAACCAGAACCAGAGACAGAACCAGGACCAGGACCAGAACCAGAACCAGAACCAGAGACAGAACCAGGACCAGGACCAGAACCAGAACCAAAACCAGAACCAGACACAGAACCAGGACCAGGACCAGAACCAGAACCAGACACAGAACCAGGACCAGGACCAGGACCAGAACCAGAACCAGAGACAGAACCAGGACCAGGACCAGAACCAGAACCAGAACCAGAGACAGAACCAGGACCAGGACCAGAACCAGAACCAGAACCAGACACAGACACAGGACCAGGACCAGGACCAGACACAGACTGCTGACCAATGCAACACACAGTATAAAAACATTTTAAATGTATAAATAAATAGACACATTTAAAATTGTTTATTTAATTCATGTTTTTAAACGTAGATTAATAAAACAATAAAAAGTACTTTAATAAGTCATTTTAAAGTCACATGTTAAATCGTTTTTTTAAAGCATTTGGTAAACCGTTTCTCTATTTATTTGCCAAATGCTTTTCTTTATCCATTTGTCAATCGAGTTAAAAATGCCAAATAAACAATTTTAAATGTGTCTATTTATTTGTACATTTAAAATGTTTTTATTTATTTATTGTTTTATGGTTTTATTGCAATACATTTAAAAAACGAATTAAATAAACAACTTTAAAAATGTCTATTAATTTGTGCATTTAAAAGTGATTTATTTATATACATTTTTATGTTTGAATTATTAAATTGATATATTGAATCTTCATTTTATTTTTAAGTGGCACTCCTGGTCCTCCATGTGTGTCCGGGTTATTATAGTTAACTAACACTAAAACCAGAAAAAACTTTTGTTACTTGAAATAAAATAAACCGTACCTAAAATAAAAGATAATATAAAAATAAAATATAAACTTATTTTATTTCAGCTAGTTGCCTCATTTTTATTTAGTTTAACTTAAACAAAAGTAACTGAAATTAAAATTATTAAAAAATATATGAAATATAAAAATCAAAACTATTTTACTAAAACTGAAAGAAAAATTAATCAAAACTATAAAGATGTGTTTAAGAACTATGCAGACATGATTAAAAGAATCTAACAAATCTAACAAAACTACTAAAACTTTAACTAAAATTTAAATTAGAAAATATATAAAAATCAAAACGAATTCAAAATATTAAGGAAAAATACAATAGCATCCAAACGATAGTAAAATAAGTGTGAATTTTCTGCATGCATTGAGTTCTCGGATGATACACTCTCTATGTATCCCACAATGCAATGTGCTTGACATTTCTAGAGTCATAAAAATTGGGTGTGATATAATTGTTACATATGATCTTGACAGATTATCTTCATCAGGGCTGCAAAAAGTCAAAATATTCTTCCAAATCAGATTAATAATGCAAAAACACCTGAAGACGAATGAGCTGATTCTGCGGCATGAAACACATCACTGCATGCTTTCACACGCTTATAAAAACACTAAGCATGTCTTAAGTGTAAAGTCAACATTATCTCTTAATTTACTCATTTAAGATCTTGAATTCATCAGAGCATGTTATTCAAGAGAATCTGAATTATCATGTTTCTTTCAGAAGAAAATCACTAGAATGGCATTTCATGTTGACTTAAAAGCAGAGATATTATGATATTTGTGCTCTGTAGATGATAACACAATGTTGTCTAAAGCACATAAACCAGAATTCCCTCAAATCTACAGTGAAGCTGTTAAATTAGCATCGGAAGCGTGTTTGTACATTAATTAGGAGGAATATTAATTGGATGAAATGAATCTGATGTGTGCACATGGGAAGCACACGAAGGAACGAGATGATGTTATTTCACACAATAAAGCAGCAGATTTTCCAGCAGCTTGACGGATCGAAATGAAATATAACTCAGTAATGAGCCGTTGGCGGGAAGGAAGAGCAGATTAAACTACTTCCTGCGGCGAGAGGAAGCATGTGATCGAGCTCTTGTGTTTCTACCTGTGTTTACCTGTGTTTCTAGCACATCGCAGTTTTAAACATGTTTGCATTCGTAAAAAGGTGAAAATGAAATGTGTCTGTCACGTCAGGGTCGGCGTGCTTCGTGCACGTGATGTGTTATGAATCTGCTTGGATATTAGTCATGAATATTAATTAGTTTGCCTGAAACACATCATCAGTCACGGCCAAAATCTACGGCCTGAATCAACATCAGGAAATACAAACACTTTAAATATTATATTACTGCAAATTTGAGGATGATCCATGAGTTAAAACTTTTGATTAAAACAGGAATATCGGCCAATGAGGTTTGTTATCCTTTTGAATTAAGTTTACTTTTTCTTGTTTTAAAGCTGCAGTGTGTAGTTTTTCCTCTTTGTCGCCATCTCTGTTCGAAATCTGCAATTGCAGTTATTTGTGGAATTATCAACTTTACGTGGGTTGTGCCTCGACACGGCCTCATCACGTAATGATATGAAGCAGCGCAGTTGACGGAAGGTAGCGTATTTTCAGGCGCTGCGTCATATCATTACGCCTGCTGCACTCATGGTACGGCAGTAAAGTTTCTTGATTATTACCCAGGAATGAGAGTATAGTTCCTAGCCATATCAGCCTAGAAAATCACAACTTTACATTTTCCGTCGGTCTTAGTGCACGATGTAACTACAGAAGAGTCAAGTTTTAAATAGGAAAAATATCGAAACACTTTGGTCATTTTTTGTTGAGAAATGCTAATGGTCTTGTCCACTTCAATGATGTATGCTAAGCTATGCTAAAAGTGGTACCGCCAGAACCGGAGATCGGCTGGATGGATTCAAAAACGGTAAAACTCAACAGTTTAACTCTGGGGGAGTTGTAAAATGAGCCTATTTCCCGAAAAAGTGGAGTATCCCTTTTACTACACTGTGTTTAACAAGAAAATACTATTTCAGTCTTTCTACTTCAAAGTGTTTTTGTTAAATTCAATGCACGGTAATTATCGTTACCTAAAACTAAAACTATTAAAAAAAATTATTTTAATTGAATTTAAGAAAACTTGAATTAATTAAAATATAAATATTAGTTGAAATACTTAAACTGAACAGAAATTGAAATGCTGACTAGGCAATAAACAGAAAAAAGTTTCAGTTGAAGCACTAAAATTATAAACTGGATATAAATGAAACTAAAACTGATACCAAAATAAAAATAAATGAAACCTAAAAAGCAACATTTTTAAAAAATGAATAAAAATCAAACTAAAATTAACATGAAATCTTAAAATCTAAAAATAAAAGATAATTCAAAATAATCAAATGAAAATAACACAGATTGAATGTGCTCGCGGTATCTCTTTAGCATGTGTTTCTGAGGCTCATTAACATGCAGCTGCTTCTGTTCATTATCATGTTAATCTCATATTTCACTGTCCACTTCGGTCTGAAATCATAAAAACAGATCCTCGCTCGTACACACGTTACAGCCCAGCGTAAAGCTCTTCATTCACAGATCGACTCGGACACGCATCAATAAAGTCACGGAGATCTGGAACATCAGCAGAATAACAGCGTTTTACACACACAGAAGCTCCACCAACACATCACACACACACCACTGATCGTTTATATCATCACACACACCACTGATCGTTTATATCATCCCAAAATGGAATATGGAGTTGGATATATACAGTCAAACCAAAAATGATTCAGACACCAGATATAATTGTTTATATTTATTACTAGTGTGTGCAGGACGCTATAGTTCATTCATTTATGTAAGTGAGGAGAGCAAAATAAAGTAAACTGTGACAAATTATACCCACAAAATTCAATAAAACTTAAACACAGACTGAACAACATGAAGCATTGCTTGGTGATTGGTTGAGCTAAACTGGTATTATCTACTTGTGTAGTTATTATTTAACAGCTGACAGATATTCAACATAATTCATGTGTGAGAGTCTAACAGAAGGACGGACAAAACCAGTCAAATATCAACTGATTTAATAACTCTGAGTTCTTGTCATATTTTAGTACCATTTTCTATACTATAGCGAATAAACTGTGATAATGTGAGAAATTTTGAAGGCGTCTGAATAAATGTTGGTTTGACTGTAATTCCATCTTTAACCACATACACTTTTATAGCAAATCTCAACCGCTTGATTCCCTATATCATCACAAAATGTAATTAAATTATCATCCAGCTCTGATGTAACTGAGACATGGACATATTAAGATGTTCTAAACACTAAGATCATAATTTTCTGTAAAGCTACTGTGAACTGTGTGAGAAGAGATGCACAAACTGATATAATCTCACCGGTCTGAGTGACAGTGTGTAAACGGTGAAATCTTCCTCAGATGTGTGTGTGACCCTCACCGCTGCGGTCAGTTTCAGCCGTTACAAAGACCATCTATACACACATAACTCCACTGATGATCTTCTCATCTACACACATAACTCTGGATCTTCACATCTGCACACATACACACATAACTCGATGATGATCTTCACATCTGCAGGGCAACAGTTTGCACATTAATCAAACCTGTACTTTAGGCAAATCCAGCTAAGAAAAATATGCTCTAAGAACTTTTAAAACAGTTTTTGTCTTGGTTACGCGAACATTACGTTTAGACATTCTTCAAACACTATTGGAATGTTACTTTTGAATGTTCTCTGAACATTCCGAAACTAGTAACATTTAAAAACATTAAAGTCCCCCTGTGGTGAAAATCCAGCTTTTAATGTAGTTTATATGTCTATGTGGTGTTTTAATATGCTTTAAGACAAACCATGTGTAAATTCATAAGTCGACAGCATTGCTGAGTATTTTCTCCTTAAAACTGCAGTGAACCAAAGACAGTCTCAAAAACACGCTTTGAAATCGCTGGTGTTTCTGACGTCACAAACTACCTTGTAACCAATCAGATCAACGTGTGATCGTCAACGAGTGGATCTCTGAGTGAGTGGAGGCGGGGCTCATTTACATATTCATAGAACGCGGATACGAAACGAGGTAAGGGTGTTGATTTACATTCAAGATGGAAAAAAACGCTTAAATATGTAATTTTGGTGAGATGAGTTTTAAGAGATAAAATGACTTACTACAGGGGGACAGGAAAATGAAGGAAAATAGTTCAATGAATGATGTATAAATAAATCATGTTTTTGTGCTAAGGTTTTGAGAGTATTATAAAAGACTAGATATCTATGTTACTGGAAGAACGTTTGTTCATAAATTTGAGAACGTTGGTGTAATGTCCGATGGTGGATGAATGAAGGTGACGGTACGCGGAGATACAAAATAGCAAGGATTTATTCCAATAAGTAAATTTCCAGACAAACAGAACAGTGTGCTAGTGCACAAACAATAACCAGCCATGAAAGAGGGGAACTTAAATACACAGATAATGACAAGGACAACAGGTGACGGTGATGATGATGATGAGGGTGATGAGGCGCAGGTGCAGGTGATGATGACAGAGGATTCTGGGAAGTGTAGTGAAGACACAGACGAAGAAGGCGGTGAATGTGACAGTTGGCAGTTTGCTGAGAATCTTCTTAATGAAAACATGTACTTTAAAGACAGAAACAGAAGTACATGTGTGTAGATTTTAGGACTCGCGTTCGTCTGACAGTGAAACAGAATCAAGTGTGTGTGTGTCGAGTGTCTCGTTTGATCAGATCTTCACACGGACTCATTCCTCTATTGCTTTATATCTTTGAAGTTCAGCGTCTTTGTTCTGCTTGTGTTGTTTTACATGAATATACGCCTACGTGTCAAAAACCACAGCAGATCTGAGTCTCCACAAACTCTGTCACACTCGTTCAAATCCTCATTTAGGAGGAAAAGATTCACTGATTGTGGAAATACAAATGTAACATATTTTCATTTGTTAAATCCACAGATACGATCATGACACTAAAGCAGACTCATGTTAGTTTAAACTTCATTCTCAAGTGAGCTTCAGATTTCATATATAGAAATACACAATATGAAACTGATAAGAATATGAATCAAAGAATAATATTGAGAAGAAAAAGAGAAACTCACTCCTCTTCACCGGATGACTTCAGCTTCAATAACACATTTAAACTTTAACACTAAGTTACTGTTCTGTAAATATTTGAAGTGAATATTATTAGACTTTCATATTACAATATAAACCGAAAATACAGTCATAAGTCAAATATGAGTTTGTTATTAAGCACTACAACCGGTTTTCTGATTTATCAAGCACAAACTCACAGTAGTTATTACAATGAAACCTTTAGCATTTAACTTTTTAAAACAGTTTCATAATTCACTTTTGAGCTCTTGCTATAGCTAACAACAGAATATAATGAATATAAAGATGTCATGAATTATGAATAAATACACTACAATTCAAAAATGACAAGAAATACATACTTTTATTCAGAAGGGACGCATTATTTGATTTCCATTACACAAGAGTAGGTGTTAAAACTTCATGCTGATTTGTACTCTGCTTTCGCCAAGATAATCACCAACTAAGACGTAGCTTTACAGTAACCTATGCTTCTCCATCCATTTACGCTTCTTTCCATCTGGTGACGTGAATCTCCTTCTGTCTGGTGTTAATAGCTGCAGTTTATTGCACGTCAGCACACACAACGGCTGCAACCACAGTGCGGTCCCCCCATAACAACCCTCTGGATTGAGCGGAGTAGGGAACATCTCTAGGGTCTTCAAGTGGGCACCTTCCGTCCTCAGTGTTTCGTCGACTAGCCCACGACACCTCAAGAGGGCTCGACAGTGACTCTGGCGTCCCAGAGTCACCCCCCTCCGTCCCCCACTCAACTCAGCCCAGCTTACTGACCTCTACTTCCCTCTTGCTGCTGAGACCTAACCACAATCTCACAATCTCTCCGCAACCCAACCATACGCGCCAACCCGTTTGACTAAGGCTGTCGAGCCCCATTGGTGCGTTAATATGCAGTTTCAGTGGCAACGGTTCCGTATGGCATACCACCTACCGCAAAACACAATATCTGCCCAACCACCCGTCATTCACGCAATATACACAGGAACGCAATGACTGTAAATACTATACAACCTATACAAATAAACCAACAGACTCTTCAAGTTTTCAAGAAATCTACGAAACCGTAGCATGGCGGCCTGTACACAGCCAGCTAGAATCTTTCCGTCTCAACCACAGCCAGTTGCTGCTCCTTTCTGCTGCTTCAGATAAGTTCTTTACTGTGCGACGCAACTCTTGGCCACTGAATCCGACGCCTCTGAGGAACCGGATTGTAGAGTGTGCCACAAAACCTCGACAACCCACTTCCACTGGATAAACCTGGACTCTCCATCCTCGCTGTTCTGCCTCAGTGGCCAGATGAGCATACCGCAATTTCTTCGTCTCATATGCCTCATCTACCGCATCCTCCCATGGCACTGTTAACTCTATCAGTTGAACAATGCGTGCTGATCCAGACCACAAAACAATATCTGGTCGTAGGTTAGTGGTGGGAATCTCAGGTGGAAAAATAAGCCATTGATCAAGATCAGCCAGCATCTTCCAGTCCCTAGCAGCTTCCAGTTGTCTTGGGCGAGAATTGGTGTTAGCACCTTTTCTTGTTGGTTGCTCGCCTGGGCGGAGGAATATTGTCTTCTGCGTGTAATGTTTTGCTAGAACAGGCGGTAACTTATTGGTCATACTACGCTTGCCTTCCAATGCTAAAGCCAAACATCGCAATACTTGGTCATGGCGCCAAGTAAACCGACCTTGGCTAAGAGCCACCTTACATCCTGTCAAAATGTGCCTTAATGTGGCAGGTGATGAACACAAAGGACAATTGGGATCCTCTCCTACCCAGAGGTTTAGGTTCTGCGGTGATGGGAGAACATCATATGTTGACCTAATAAGGAAACTGATCCTACTCTCTTCCATTGACCAAAGGTCTTGCCAGCCCATTTTGCGTTGTTCCACACTCTCCCATCTCATTCACTCTCCCTGCTTGGCCTGGGAAATGGCATTTATGCATCTCATCCTCTCCTCCTGCTTTCGCACCTCGTTGACTACCAGCTTCCTCCTTTGAGCTGGGCCTGCCTTGTGCCATTTAGGAGGAGCTAAACTGAGCCCAAAACCCCCTCTTCCATGCTGTACCTGTCCCACGATATCCCCAATTTGAAGGTCAGCCTTTGCCTCTACTACAGATTTCTTTGCTGACCACTTTCTACCAGTTTTTACCACAGGGGCTGCCTCCCTTACACATTTGTCGCGTGACTCTGCTAAAGTCATTTCCAGTCTGACCTTGGCACACTTAAACTCCTCGGTTAAAGCAGAGACTGGCAGCTGCAATACTCCTTTACTATAAAGTCCCACTCTGCTGAGGCACCGTGGAACTCCCAACCATTTCCTGATGTATGAACTTATTAACGCTTCCAGCTTATCCACTGTTGTCAAAGAAACCTCGTACACAGTAAGTGGCCACAGCAACCTTGGCAGTAGACCAAACTGAAAGCACCAGAGTTTCACTTTGCCTGGTAGAGCACAGCTGTTTATGCTCTTCAACCCTTCCACTGCTTGTCGTCTAACTTCTCCCACTCGAACTGTGTCCTTTAGATCCCCATCGTACCATCTCCCTAGACTCTTCACTGGCTTCTGAGAAACTGTTGGTGTTGCCTCACCATTAATGAAGAATGTTTTATCTACTACCTTGCCTTTAAAGATTGAGATGCTCCTTGATTTAGAGGGCTTAAATTGCATTCGTGGCCATTCAATATTATCTGTTAACTTCCCCAATAACCGATTAGTGCATGCTACCGTTGTAGTCATGGTTGTCATGTCATCCATGTATGCTCTGATTGGTGGTAGTCGCATCCCAGAA
The DNA here is from genome assembly GCF_051911475.1 of Siphateles boraxobius. Classification (NCBI taxonomy): domain Eukaryota; kingdom Metazoa; phylum Chordata; class Actinopteri; order Cypriniformes; family Leuciscidae; genus Siphateles; species Siphateles boraxobius. The sequence goes on from NW_027508722.1 coordinate 34,202,707, forward strand.
GCCAAGCGCTCTCCTCCTACTACCCATTTTGATAACCTAATGATTACTTCCATTGCCATGGTAAAAGCCAGTGGAGAAATTGTGCATCCTGCCATTATTCCAACCTCTAAGCATTGCCATGCGGTGCTGAATTCTGGCGTTGAGAAACTAAATTCCAAATCTCCAAAATAGGCTTTCACTAAATTTGTTATCGACATCGGTACCCTGAAAAAAATCAAATGATGCCCAAAGAAGCTCATGTGGCACTGAACCATATGCATTAGCTAAATCCAGGAATGTCAAGTGGAGCTCCTTCCTCTCCTTTTTAGCTGATTGAATTCGTTGCCAGCATCCTGAGAATCCTGGAATGCCCGCTTTTTGAACTGAAGTGTCAATGAAGCCATTCTTTAATTAGTAGGTTGACAATCTCTGAGCAATAATGCTGAAGAAAATCTTGCCTTCGACGTTTAATAGTGAAATAGGGGGAAACTGACTGATGCTTGTAGCATCTTTTTCTATGGGTATAAAGACTCCCCCTGCTCGGCGCCATGCTCTAGGTACAACCTGCTTTTCCCAAGCCACTTTTATCAATTTCCACAGAATTCATAGAACTCCTGAAGCACTCTTGTACACTCTGTACGGAACTCCATTAGGCCCTGGAGATGATGAAGCCCTTGCCTTTCTCACAACCTGCTCTATCTCTTTCCACTTAGGTGCACAGACCTCCATTTGGTATTCTGGTGGATTGACAGGTGGGCTGTCTGACGGAATTGACATAGGCTCATGCCTTTTTGCATCTGTATGCGTTTCCTCCAAATATCTCTCTAGCTCAACCCTAGATGCTTTTAAAGTGCCATTCTTCTCACTGGTGAATAACTTCTTTACGAATTTGAATGGATCTTTATAGAAATTACCCCTCGCACGCTCCTTCTTTTTGTAGCGTTTTCTGTAGGCGCTCAGCTCTGCGTAATGTTGCAAGCTTATCTTTTATGGCCCTTTGTAAGAGATTGAGTCCCTCCTTCTGACTTTGTTCTGCTCTTTTCCATTGCTTCCTCAGCTGTCTCCTTTCTCTAACTAACCCTTCAATTTTCTGCTGCCGTTTAGACAATCCAGGAGTAGTTTGTACTTTTTCCTTCCTTTTTTCCACACCAAACCTCTCACTTCCATATGCGTAAATGATGTCCCCAAATTTATCCAGCTTCTTTTCAACTGTACCAGTTAATCTTTCCAATGCAAAGCATAGATCTGTGTTTACCGTGTCCCATGCAGTTTTCTCACAAGCTCTTGGCCATCTAACTCCAGGCCTATGCCCGTTGAGGTTCTTTTCTCTCTTATGCTGGTTAGTCTGACCGGGTTCACAAGAATCAATGTGTTCATCACTAACTGTGCAAACCCTCCTCTTCTCTATGACAGGGGTGCTGATATCCTGCGAACTGTGGTTTGCTTCCTGTCGCTGGATTTCATTCGACTGACTTGACTGACTCCGTAAAGAAGTACTGATCAATGCGAGGCCCTTGTCCCTTCTCCCTCAAGCATTTCATTTTCCATTGATGAATCTTCAAACCCCTGACCGTTGTCGCCTTGCTCCAGCCACAGACACAAGCTTGGAGTTCAATGGCTTTGCTAACTGCAGAACCTGAACTAGTCTTTTGTGAAGTACTCTCCATACTCATATCCGTTTCCATTCCAAAGTCGTTAACCATGTTGTCCACCATTGAGTCATCTTCCGCCCCTGCTCTCGCAGACTCTAGGGGTATTTTCCTCTTTAATTTTTCAGAAGCCTTGGGCTGGTGTCTCCAGCATCCTGTAAACACAGAGCTGGATACTGCCGACAAGGGTAACTAACCCTTACCAGCCCCATTGGGGTCTCTTTCCTCCTGTCAGCTGTCTCTCCAGGCTGACACAAGGTCTTTCCCTTGTTGCCAGCAGCACTATTCACCGCAGTCACTGGACGTATCCAGATCTTCATGACAGTAAATCAATCATGACAGTAAAGACATTTATAATGTTACAAAAGATTCTATAAATAAATGCTGTTCTTTTCAACATTGATAATAATCAGAAATGTTTCTTTAGCATCAAATAATCACATTAGAATGATTTCTGAAGGATCATGTGACACTGAAGACTGGAGTAATGATGCATCACAAGAATAAATTACATTTTACTACATATTTTAAATTCTAATAATATGTAACATTTTTTTACCGTATTTTTGATCAAATAAATGCAGCATTGGTGAGCAGAAGAGACTCTTAAAAAACAAAATCTTACCAACAAAATTTCGAACGTTAGAGTCGCTGTGCAAAGCAAGCTATCTGCATTTGTTCTATTATTCACAAATCCATCCTGAAAATGAATAAATACTTGAAAACTCAGAGCTGGAATATAAAATGAACATCAGATGGGAACAGTCACAGAGGCCTTGAGGAACAATATTTCAGTGTGTGAGTGTTTTCTGAAAGACGGGATTCAGATTCAGGAGATTTGAATATCTCGGCTTTGACCCCTGAAGGTCACAGACGCACACACACGCACGCACGCACGCACGCAGGCACGGCACGCACACACACACACACACACACACGCACACACACACACTCGCTTGAACTCAGAGCAGAATAACTTTTTCAGACACACAGGAGCACGAATCAACATTAAAGTCACCATGAAATCAAACTGGAATATTGCAGTGTTTTTTTCTAAATGATTTATCCATGCATTGCACATCATTATTATGATTATATTTAATCATGTTTCTGGTAATCTTGAATCAGAATAACTTCATCTCTTCTCTGATGATGTGGGCGGGGCTAGAACCTGTCACTCACATGACATCCACCAATAGCAAACCACAACCATCCAATCAATTCCTCACAGACAAAATCAAGCCCCGCCCACATTTGTTCTTGTTTCAGAAGCGTTACACCCGGATATACAACACGATAGGGAATAAAAGGCTATCATAATTTTAATGTGTTCAATATGAGGCTCTATGATCTACTAAACCAGGATAAGAAATTCCTACCAGATCACATGATCAAGATAACCCCAAAACTGGAAGATTAACGTGTGAAAGTTCACCGTAATAACATCTTCTGGTCTTTGAGTTCCTTGTTCTCACAGAGATAAATCACACTTGAACAACCTCAAACAGGCTTTTATTATGGCATAAGTCTCTTTACAGAAGTTCTGGCTCTTGTCATGAACTGTGGGTCTGATCACATGATTCACACATTTATCGACTCGAATGAAGGATTATTAAGGAATCTGGAAAATCACGTCTTCCGTTGAGCTGCTTGTAACTGAATTGAACTCGTTGCATAATTGCTGAACTTTGACCTGGATTGAGCAGAATAATGACAGTATTGTCTGCAGAGCTGCTTCACAGATGAAACTGAGTTAGTGTTGCAAAATCATCAGTTATGACACGGTTATTCTCCTGTTTATTACTGAAGCTGCTGTGAAACACTGTATTGTATAAAGCGCTACAGAAATAAAGCGGTTCACGTGATTTCTCTGTTGTTGTCGAACGTTGTTGTTAGAGCCATTTTTTTTACACAATCAGTTCAATGTTTTAATTTGTAGTTAAAGTGTTAATGCATTACTACAACAAATATTATTTTAATAGTCTGGCATCCTTCATTTATTATGCAATTATGAAATAATTTGAGTAAATAATATTTGAATAGTTGTATAATATAACTGTATTGAGAGTAATGATCTGAGTGATGATGTGGTGTATTAATAAAAAGTGTGTGTTTATATCGAGTCGTTGAGAAGTTGATCTTCCAGCGCAGTGTATCTGAGCAGCAGCGGCGCATACACCTGCAAACACAGAACACACACACGTCACACACACACACTCGACCGATACAGAGCTTTAGCATCTGATCAATATCTCTAATGATTAATGCATTTGTATTTGCTCTCTCTCTGTCATTTATATGACGGCTGTATTTATATTCAGTTGTCCTTTATGTGTCCTTTATATTGTTCAGGAGTTTATTTCAACCATATGCTAATATCTCGATGAGCGTTTGCAAAAGGCAATATGATAAAAACACCAATGATTAATAAATAATTAAATTGGTTAATAATAATTTATTATTATGTGCATGTTTTATTATTATTTATTATTATAATTATTATTATAGTTATTGTAATGATTATTTATTATTATTATGTGTTTTTATAAACGTTTTTACAATTATCATTGTATTTAAGTTAAATGAATATTAATTGTTCTTGTTCTTTTTATTAGCATATAATATTTATGTTTAATGATTATTTGTTAGAATACTTTTTATAATTACTTTATTAAAGTTTAATGATTATTTTTTTATTATTTATTATTATTATCCTTTAATCCTTTAGAACTAAATATATATATATATATATATATATATATATATATATATATATATATATTATTTTTAATGATTATATGTATATTTATCATATTTATGATTATATCTAATTTTTTATAATTATTATTGTATTTATCCTTAATGATTATTACTATAATTAATTTATAATTATACTAATAATAATTATTATTTTATTTATGTTTAATTATTTTTTTCTATTATTGTTTTTAATTTAATTTATTTATTGATATATTATTAACCATTTTTGGGGATTGAATCAAATAGAAACTGATTTATAATCAGTTTTCTTTCAACTCTTCTGTCATAGCTTGTCACATTCACATGCGTGTGACGCCTAGGGTGCTGTCTATCTAGGGCGCCGCAGACACAGTGAGTCAGCTAACTTTATATCCCACTGAAGAACAAGTACAACGACTGGAAATAAAACAATCGTCAGGATTTATGAATCCCTCAGATGATGATGAAGACGACTGGTCATCTCAAGCCTCAGAAAGGTTTGTTAGACCGTCTAAATCAGTTTTTTTTCTCCTTCGGAAAATTGCTTTCCGGCCCTTGACATGATCCATTGATTTAGTGTGCGGGCAGCAGCAGCTCATCCGTGTGTGTGTGTGTGTGTGTGTGTGTGTGTGACATGCCGACAGCATTAATACGACAGTGACGCAGCTGATGATGAGGAGGTTTACGTCAGAACAGGCCGTTACAGTTCAAGAGCAACACAATATCACTGAGTCAGCAAAACTCAAAAGGTTACAGCTCAGAATCAGCACTTCTATAATACACTTAATCTTAATAAACAACACAGACTTCTTTTAGTACTTCATATATTTGTATTCGTTTTCTTTCAGCACTTTATATACGGGGACTAAAACATTTTGGGGTCAGTACGATTTTTTTAAGTTAATACTTGTATTCAGCAAGGTGAGAGTTAAGACATTTATTATGTTATAAAATATTCTATTTTAAATAAATGCTGTTCTTTTGAACTTTATATTCATCAAAGAATGATGAATAAATGTATCAGTTTCCACACGGTTTTCAACACTGATAATAATCATACATGTTTCTTGACATCAAATCATCATATTAGAATGATTGACACTGAAGACTGGAGTAATGATGCTGAAAATTCAGCTTTGATCACAGGAATAAATTACACTTTAACCCCTTAACTGTCTATATCTAACCAAGTTGTGTTCCAAATTTAAAGTTGATATCACAAAAATTTAAGTTCCCATGAGATTTTGTTTAGGCGTAGTACCAAAAATAGCCACCGGGTGCCATTGAATTCCATTGAATTTAATTGTATGCATTCTCCCATAACAAATTAATAAATTTATATCCAAATATCACTTCTATCACTAAATATGGAACCTTGAGACTCAGACCTTTCTGACAATATGTGTTTTGTCAAGATTAGAAAAGGTTTTGATAATAAATTATGAAAGATGATGCCAAAAGGGGAGGGGCCTATTAAAAAATACCGTTTCTATGGTAACGCAACGTCCAATTTCAAAACGGTTTTCACAGGATGAATTCATAAATTATATATATATATATATATATATATATATAATATATTTTATACTTTTTAGAGGACTTCTTACTTTTTAAAATACAATTTTATCTTTTTTTATTGACAAATACTAGATTATGTTTTATTATGAACTTTTAGCATTAAAAACCAAAGTTTAAATTAATCAAAGTGTGTGCGTCAACTTTTTGTGACAAAGGTCAGAAACTCCTGTAATGACGTCGATTTTTTGAGGCGCACTCCTGTCATAAATTCATATATTACTGCTCATACATAATTTGTAAGAAAACAACAGCGCTAAAATATCTATTTAGGAGTCTTAGACCTTTCCAAGGATATATAGTTTGTCATGACTAGATTAGGATTTAATAGTAATATAGTGAAGTACATTTAGGTTGCCCGTATACGGGCAGGTGACAGTTTAACATATATTCATGTAAAAAAACGTCTACGGTTACGTATGTAACCCTCGTTCCCTGAGTAGGGAACGGAGACGTTACGTCGGATGACGACGAATGGGGTTTCGCTTAGAACACCTATCGACTTCGAGTATTACAAAACAGACAAAGAGCTGGTCTGAGGTCCTGAAACACTGCGTTCTGTCTACATAGGCGCGGAGAGCGTGTACTGGACAGAGCAGTGCCAAGGCTGGGTCTGCCTCCTCCGAGGGCAGCGCTTGCAGGTTCACCACCTGGTCCCGAAAGGGAGTGGTAGGAACCTTGGGCACGTATCCAGGCCGGGGTCTCAGGATCACGTGAGAGGAAGCCGGCCAAAATTCCAGGCACGCTTCGTCAACGGAGAATGCGTGCAGGTCCCCAACCCTCTTGATGGAGGCCAGTGCAACCAGGAGCGCTGTCTTATAGACAGGAACTTAAGCTCGACTGATTGCAGGGGCTCAAAGGGAGCACTCTTCAGGGCAGTTAGAACCACTGAGAGGTCCCAAGAGGGAACGAGAGGAGGACGAGGAGGATTTAGTCTCCTCGCTCCTCTCAGGAACCTGATGACCAGGTCGTGCTTCCCCACCGACTTACCTTCGATGAGGTCATGATGTGCGGCAATAGCGGCAACATAGACCTTCAGGGTGGAGGGAGACAGCCTTCGCCCCAGCCCCTGTTGAAGGAAGGAAAGCACAACACTGATCGAGCATCTCCGGGGGTCTTCTCGGTGAGAAGAGCACCAGTTGACGAAGAGGTTCCACTTCAACGCATAGACTTGTCTCGTGGACGACGCTCTAGCGGAAGTGATGGTAGCCACCACCGCTGGTGGTAGGGTACTCAAACCTGCCTCGTCCCATCCAGGAGCCACACGTGGAGGTTCCAAAGATCGGGACGAGGGTGCCATAGGGGGCCCCGTCCCTGAGAAAGAAGGTTCTTCCTCAGAGGGATCGGCCAGGGAGGTGCTGTCGCGAGGAGTACTAGTTCGGGGAACCAGGTCCGCCAAGAAGGCTCACTGGGGGAAACGCATACTTGCGGCCCTGCGGCCAGCTGTGCGCCAGAGCATCCGTGCCGAGCGTGCCCTCGGTCAGGGAATAAAACTGGGCGCAATGGGTCGAGTCGTGAGAGGCAAACAGATCTATCTGCGCGTCCCCGAACTGGTCCCAAATCAGCTGAACCGACTGGGGATGGAGTCGCCATTATCCGGAATGTCCGAAGCCGTGAGAGCTCGTCGGCTGCACAGTTCAGCGCTCCGGGAATGAAGATGGCTCGAAGCGACCTCAGATGCTTCTGACTCCATAAGAGGAGGTGGCGGGCGAGTTGCGACATACGGCGCGAGCGTAGACCACCTTGATGGTTGATGTACGCTACAGTGGCGGTATTGTCTGATCGGACTAGTACGTGTTGACCCCAGAGCAACGCCCGGAAGCGGTGCAGGGCAAGGCGTACTGCCAGCAACTCGAGGCAATAGACATGCCATACTGCTCAACACTACATGCGAGAATCACTGAGCTTCAGGAGCAACCTTGCTCAACACCTGGGTGTGATAAATCTCACAGAATTTTTCAGGAGCATTTCTGCTCAACATGAGAGTGTGACAGCATGTCCATTGCGCATGGCGCCCCAGCCCGTGGAGGCATCTGTTGAGACAACAACATGCCGGGAAGCTTGTTCCAGGGGCACTCGGGCCCGTAGAAACTGAGGTTCGACCACGGGGTGAGTACTGACGGCAGGTCGGAGTAACTGGTACTCGGAGGGTGCCGTTTTGCCATGCCCACCTCGGGACTCGGTCGCGAAGCCAAAGCTGAAGCGGTCTCATATAAAGCAATCTGAGCAGCGTACCGCGGCTGCAGATGCCATATGCCCCAGGAGCCTCTGAAAAAACTTCAGTGGAACCGCACTCTTGCGCTTGATAGTCTCAGGCAAGTCAGCAATGGCTGAGTGGAGAAGGCGACCAAGTCCATACCGAGAAAAGAGATCCTCTGCACGGGGCAAAGTTTACTCCTTCCCCAGTTGACCCGAAGGCCCAGACGAGCTAGGTGCCGGAGCACTGGGTCCCTGTATTCGCAAACCTGGTCTCAGGAGTGAGCTTAAGACAGCCAGTCACCGAGATAGTTCAGGATGCGAACCCCGTGTTCCCATGGAGGAACAAGGGCTGCCTCAACAACCCCTGTGAAGGCGCGAGGAGACAGGGCTAGCCCGAATGGGATAGCAGCGTACTGATATGCGCGTGCCCTGACAGCAAACCGTAGGTATGGTCTGAGTCGAAGGAGAACGAAGACATAAAAGTAGGCGTCCTTCAGGTCGATCGCTGCAAACCAATCCTGTGGCCGCACACATCCAGAAATGCGTTTGGCCAGGAGCATCTTGAACGGCAGCCTGTGAAGGGAGCGGTTCAGATGCGTAGGTCCAGGATTGGCCGTGACCCACCAGACTTCTCCGGGACAATGAGGTAGGGGCTGTAAACCCGGACCTCATTTCGGCTGGAGGAACAGTCTCAATCGCACCCATCGCCAGTAGGGTAGCAACCTCCGCTCTCATGATAGGGGCATAGCCACCGACCAAAGTGGAGCAGACTCCCCTGAAGTGGGGAGGAGACCGTGCGAACTGAATCGCAAGGCGAGCCGATGGTTCGCGCGACCCAGCGGAACAGAAGGGAAGCTCTAGGCAGGCTCCCAACTGTACCAACGGCGTCAAGAACCACAGACGTCCCCCCGGTGGTGCAGCGAAGCGGAATGACCGGCCCAGACGTGGACGGCATAGCGGCCCGGTGTGGGGGCAAGGTCATAACCGCACCCTGACAGAGGAGCCCAGGGAAGGACCAGCGTTCCACGGGGGCCTGCTCTGTCAGGGGTCTGGCGACAGAGGGGGACAGGGGCGAAGCGGTCCGTGGACGGCACGCCGTGTCAACCGCCTCTGGAACAGAGGGGGACGAGGAGAGCACGGCTTGTGGGCGGCGCTCTGTGTCGTCCGAGAACTCTATATGCTCAGAGACGAGAGAGTCAGTTCTTCCTGAATAAGGATTCTTCGCCAGCCCTCCACCGGGGAAAGGAGTGGCCCTGCTACCAACTCCTGGAAGAACTGAGTCTCATCTCTGAGCAGCCCATCTCAAAAGTGCCGCTAACCCGGCGTTTAGCGGGGGGCGGGGCTGGAGAAGGCTGTGGCGTCCCACCTACGGTCTTCCAGAGCCAGGCCCGGGTGAATGGGCGGGGTTGGAACCGTAGGAGGGTGCCTTCGGCGGTGGGCAGACTGAGGGATCTGAGCGGACGGCGGGGCCGTCGGGCAGAATAACCTCAATCTGCTCATGGGCGGTTGAGAACTGTAGGGCATAAACACTCAACCGCACCGCCGAAGAGGCCGACTTGGGAGATGGGGGTGTCGAGCAGACGGGTCCACCCGACATCGTGCACATCAGACCGGTCAGCCCCAGAATGGTGAACATCACCTGACTCCGAGAGCGTACGGCCACTTTCGTCGCTCGGAGAGCAAGGTCAGTGGCGGCGCGCAGCTCACTGAAGAGCCTCGGGTCAGTCCCGCCCTCCTGCATGTCCATGAGCATCTGGGTCAGGTAGACCAGCAGAACGGTCATGGGATGCAGTGAGGCGGCTGCCTGTCCTGTGGCACTATAGGATTTCGCCACAGATTAGTGTAGACGAAAAGAACTACAGGCTTAGGACGGGTGCTTAGGATTGCGCCGGGAAGCACTCTGAGGACACAGTAGCATGACAACAGAGCGTTCAACCGGGGGGACCCCAGTGTACCCATGGGCAGCGGCCCCTGAGGGGAGGAAAGGCGGATGAGACCAACGAGCGGACCCGTGGTCTCATCATGCACGTCCGGGAGGAAAGATATTGGGGTTTGCCGTGGACGCGGGTCGGCGGCCTCACCCAAAAACCAATCGTCCGGGGAAAGCATGGCCGTCATCTCCGGATCAGACTCAGGCACAACCGTATGCACACCAGAGGGTGGCAGCTGTGACGAGTCGTCATTTCCAGAAGAATCAAGCCCACCTAGTGATGCTGCTACAGACACAGCATCATCCTCTGTAGCTTCAAATGAAAACACACAGGCCACCCCTTTTTTTTGTTTTTTTTTTGGGTAGACTCGTGGAATCATCAGTTCGCTAGCGGGCACCGTCATTAAAGAGGGGGGCTGGGGTCGCGGACACAGAGTCGGCGCCTTGTTCCAGACCGTAACCCTCAGGTCACCCTGGCCACCAGCCGAAGATCGGGGGGTGGATGAGGGGACTCTCACTCTTGCGAGTTCACCGAGTCTCGACCTATATATGACGCGATGATCACGTTCCCAGAGAGAACATGAGTCATCCACGAGCGCTGTTCAAGCATGATCAAAGCCCAACACACTAGACAGCGCTCGTGCCCATCAGACTCCGATACCAGTCCGCTACAACCAGAAATGCACGGGCGAGCAGTCTTTAAAAAGACGTGCCGCGTGCGAGCTCTTTTAAGAGAGGAGAAAAAAAACTCCGCGATGTTGAAGCACACAGGGAGACACACACACACTGGCAGATTACTGCACAGATCAGCAGGCACTGTGAGCTCGCTGCAGATCGCCGTCACACCAACATCGGAGAGAGAAGCTCGTCTCGTAGAGCGAAGTCAGAGATGACTGTGGAGTGAAGAAATATTCTTGGCTCCGAAGCGAAAACATATCTGCATGTTGCTGGCGTCCTCCTTTTATACCCACGAGGTAAGGCGGAGATACGCTATGCAAATTCCGCAGACCCATGGCATTTCTTTGCCATTGGCTCGTTTTGTAATACTCGAAGTCGATAGGTGTTCTAAGCGAAACCCCATTCGTCGTCATCCGACGTAACTCGGAGTGACAACGAAAGGGAACAGCTATTTTAAAGTGTAAAAATGTATATAAAAAAATTGGCAGTATTTTTCATCAATTAAATGCAGCATTAGTGAGCAAGAAGAAGCATTAAAAAATCGGACCAACCCCAAACTTTTGAATGTTAATTGTAATGGGCATCATATGAGCTAATAATCACGACTAAAAACTCATTCAAATGAAGAATCAATCTTGTAAATCAATTGAGGAATCATCAGTCTTTGTCTCGCAGCTTAACAAGTAAATATAACTGCTCACGCTTCTTTTTTCAAATGCATTATTTTTCAAAGCAACCATTTTCCCGTATGAGCCTCGCAAGCAGAATGACTTCATCTGTTTCTGACACACACACACACACAACACACACACACACACACACACACACACACACACACACACACACACACACACACACACACACACACACACACACACACACACACACACACACACACACACACACACACACACACACACACACACGTTACCGTACAGCACATTAAAACACACTGAACAGTAATCCGGCGTGATTGATTCCCACTGATCAGAACTGACACGATCGGGGTTTGAGAAGACAGCACTAACTATCAGAGACGCACTTCAAAAGATGTGTGGTGAACAAAAATAATTATAATAAAAATACAGCAATTTCTGCTTTTAAAGAAAAGCAAGATTTTCACAATAATTGGCCTGAATAAAATGTTAAATATCATATTCAAAAGACACTAAATGTCATTAAAGTCAACATGAAATCAACATTAACTTGTAATTAATTCATGTTCCTGGTCTAAATGTTAATGATTCATCAGTCATAATATTCTAAAAAAATGTTTTCTCATAATCTTTCATCGAAATCTCTGAAACAATTCTGCATTTTGGCTGATACTTTAGTTGTTTTTATTGGTTAATGGGTAACTCTTTACACTGAGGTTTCATTTGCTAACTTTAACTGCACTAGTAAACATGAACAAAACTAAAGTAGGCTAAGTTAATTTCAACATTTACTAATAAAATCCTGGATTGTATTTGTTAACATAGCTGTATTTTTCATATTCTGCCCTATTTCCCTGCAAATATTAGGCTTAGGGAAATAATGTTGTCAATGTAATTTCATGTTAATTAAAAAGGTAATCTAACCATTACTAGCATTTACTGTGTGAAAAAGAAAAGAAAAAACAAAGAAACTCCAGCTCTTCTTAAGGAATGAGATACATTAGAGATATTGGAGATATAATCATGGCTCATTTGATTTGAATATGAAGTTGATGTATGCGCTTCAGGTCAGAGCGAGTTATTACGGTTATAATAAGCCGGAGCCCTGAGCATGACACACGCTCATAATCAAAAGCATATCTGTAATTCATGTTCCTCAAGCCAGCGGCACACGTACATCACACATTCAGTGAAAGCCCAGTTCAGTCACACAGGGAAAATATGCTTCGGTGAATTCATTATGAGGAGATTAAAGGCATGTTTACATGACAACGATGTATTAGAAAGGATAAAGTTTTTCTTTTGAGTTTTTGAAAAGCTTTGTGTTCAGACAAAACGATCCTTGTTCACACGGATCCACGAGAACGGCTAAAACCGCTGTATTCTGCTATCAGGCCAGTAGATGGCGATCCCACTTTGTAAAGAAACTACGCGTGTGCATGACGTCACCGTTTCCACAAATTTGCATGTTTGTAGATTACGATAACGGTATAGTTTTCAAAACGTTGCCCTTTGAAACCCGTTTTCAAAAAACATACTAAATCACAATGACACTACTGTAGAAGTAAACTATGAGGCATAAGTCAATTATCAGAATAGTTGAAAATTCATAATTTCAACTTTGTCACAATTTTGACATTTTATATCATAATTTTGACTTTTTATCTCCTAATCATGTCTTAGTATGTCATAATATCAAGTTTTAAACACATATTTATGATTTTTGTGTCATCATTTTGCTTTACCAGAATCAAAGTGGCAGAAAAGGGCTTCCATAAGTTTCACATGCAAAAGTATCTAAAAAAGTTTTGGAAGTTAAAATATGTTGCATAGTACAATGAACTTTTTATGGAAATTTCCATATATTTCACTTTGTTTCTGGATATTAATATGTCAAATACGTTAACAGAGTAATTTATCAAAAAATGATATTTCTGTCCTCACTTACTCACTTAATATGACTGTTCCAAATCCATATGACTTTATTTGATTTGTGTCGAGCTCCACACCAGAACAGAACCGCACGCAGTCCAAGGCTTTCAGTGGACAACCACTTCAGTTTCTGTGTGTGCAATATAACACACAGGTCATATATAGATGATTTATGCACATTCTGCTCAACATCTCCTTTTGTGTTCTGCAGAGAAACGTCTGATCTCTAATACAAATATTCAACTTTCAGCAACAGCATTCAGAAAGAAAAACAGATCGTAATGTTTCCAGTTGAGCTGTCAAAGCCAAACTCATGCATATTAATGAGGTTTTAGCATGAACGTTATTCTGTCATCTCATTCACAGAGCATGATGGGAAATTTTTGTTCAATTTGCCTTTTGCTAAATAGAGCTGTCAATCTTGTAGCTGTAATCGGGTAGTTAAAACGCTTCTGACAAGTAAACTGGACCACCAAAAAACAAAATATAATATAAACGGTTCATAATAACAAATCATACTTGACATATTAATATCCAGAAACAAAGTGAAATATATGGAAATTTCCATTAAAAAGTTCACCTTTGCAACATATTATAACTTCCAAAACTTACTCCCCTTCCTCTATTATTAATAGAATAACTAATTCAAACATAATTATTTAAATAATATAATTATAATAAAATTACTTGAATAATATAATTATAATACAAGTATTTAAATATACATATATAAATAAATAATGTAAATGCATACATTTAAATGCATTTAGTAAATACATTAAAATTCAATAAATAAATAAATAATTTAAATGCATTTAAAAAAATTACATTTTAAATTAAATTAAATAAATATTTTAATGCAATAAATATTTAAATAAACTCAAATGCATTCAAGAAATAAATTTAAATGGAATAAATTATTAAATAATCAAATAAAGAAACAGTTTCTGCAAAAATAAATATAACCGATAGAAGTGACCGATAGTGTGCATATGCGTGATGTTGAATTTTGAGAAATTAGGCAATTTGCACAACGACATCTGAATCCACATATGGGTTAGCATAATATACAGAAATGAGGACACACACACACACACACACACACACACACAAACACACACACACACACACACACGTGTGTATATATATATATATATATATATATATATATATACTGTATATACACACACATAAAGCGTTAATAATGATATTAAAGTGAACTTCAATTCTCTTGACTTCTGTTAACACGACATCAATGCATCAGTGTTTTATTTCTGTCGAGTACGAGTGCATTATTCTCCTCCTGCTGGTTCATGAAGTCTAATAGTGTTTGTAAAGCTTTATATGATCCAGCGCTCGATGAAAGAGTCCGTATCTAAAGCCAGTGTTGTTGGGCTCGTCCTGGACTGACCCAGCTGAATGGGCAGAGAGGATGGCATGTTATTTCCCACACGATCCGTCTCTCTAAATGAGAAGAAGCATTTAATGAAGACGCAGTGACTCATAAAGCAGAGTTCAGCGGGTAAAAACACAGGAGACACGTAGCGTGGAAAGGTCACAATGACTCCAGTTTCGCTAATAACAGCAGAGAGTTCTTTTCAGGACTCAACAATAAAGAGACGCTGTTACTACATTATGTGGATTTAAAGAGCTCCTATTATGCTTTTAACATGTAATGTTGCTGTTTGAGCATGAAAAAGTCCCTCCAGCGGGAGTTATATATATATCTCTATATCAGTGTCTGTTTCTGAACTCCTGAAACGCCTCCATTGTAACTTGAGTTTCTTCCGGGAACGAACGCGCTCGACCAATCACAACACACTGATCCAGCCGACCAATCAGAGCACAGTGTGCTTTTAGAAGGAGTGGCTTCATAGAGACAGGAAGTAAACAGAGCGTTACTGACAGACTGGGAAGAGAGGAGCCGCAACAATGGAGAATATGAGGAAAATTATCAACATTCAAGCAGGAAAACCTGTTCTAGTAGAGACAGACTTTGAAACAGGGCATTATACGGATATTTAAATTAGCGGAATTAACAACAACAATGTTCAATCCATTATGTCAGATTCATGAATGAATTATTCCTTTTTCAGTAAAATCTTTTCAATTAATCAATACTTAAACTGAATCGCTCAGCGTCCCGATCTCGAGTCAACGACTAAATGAATTTTAGTATCGTTTAATGGCAAATTATAGTTTGCTTCTGATAACTATCTATCATGAGCTGAATCACGCCTACAACAAACTGAATTAAAACATGAAATTACATTAAACACCCTTGTTAATGCAACTAAATCGATACGCAATAAACAGCAATCTACATAAAACAAAATTAGGAATGTCAGTGAAATAAAGGAATCACTGAATCATATTTAAAATAATTTTTTTGAAGAAAATAGTTGAAAAGAACAAATGCGAGACTTTCAAATATTACAATACATCACAGAAAAACGAAGCGATTTATTGACCTTGAAAAGAGGTGATATTATGTACAATAACATCACCAGTGTGAGATTGTCAAAATTGTAACTGTTTTATTATAGTCTTCAGTAAGGAAGAGCCATGAATCATAAATAAATCATAAAAAGCTATTGATTTACAGTAAAAGTGTTTATGAATTTATCTGCTCTATATATTCATTAACTGTATTTTGCTGTAAACAGTGATGGAGTTACTGTCAGGCTGCATATTTTACAGCGATTATATGTTAAAAACCAAAGAAATGATTTTAAATTGTGTTTTTTTGCGCGACGGCCACATCTTTCACTGCTTTATATTTCAGTTCACAGATGACTGAATCTAAAGCTTCTGAAAGAGATGAAGATACCGCAGTAATGCAACAGCACAGTGTGAGTCACACTGAAGAGGAAAACTGTGAAGTGTTTATAAGGGTGTGTGTGTGTGTGTGTGTGTGTGTGTGTGTGTGTGTGTGTGTGTGTGTGTGTGTGTGTGTGTGTGTGTGTGTGTGTGTGTGTGTGTGTGTGTGTGTGTACCTCAAGAGCTCCTGGTTCGGGTCTCACGGCCAGCTGCGGATCTGGAGCGCTTCGGGTCGTCTCTGAGAAAGATCGTCCTGTTTCTGCCGTCAGGCCTGAGGAACACACATCAACACACACACATCACACACACTGAGGAACACACATCAACACACACACATCACACACACTGAGGAACACACATCAACACACACACATCACACACACTGAGGAACACACATCAACACACACACTGAGGAACACACATCAACACACACACATCACACACACTGTGGAACACACATCAACACACATCATCACACACAACACACACACTGAGGAACACACATCATCACACACATCACACACACTGAGGAACACACATCATCACACACATCACACACACTGAGGAACACACATCATCACACACATCACACACACTGAGGAACACACATCAACACACACACATCACACACACTGAGGAACACACATCAACACACACACATCACACACACTGAGGAACACACATCAACACACACACATCACACACACTGAGGAACACACATCAACACACACACATCACACACACTGAGGAACACACATCATCACACACACTGTGGAACACACATCAACACACACACATCACACACACTGAGGAACACACATCAACACACACACTGAGGAACACACATCATCACACACATCACACACACTGAGGAACACACATCAACACACACACATCATCACACACACTGAGGAACACACATCATCACACACACATCACACACACTGAGGAACACACATCATCACACACACTGTGGAACACACATCAACACACACACATCACACACACTGAGGAACACACATCAACACACACACATCACACACACTGAGGAACACACATCAACACACACACTGAGGAACACACATCATCACACACATCACACACACTGAGGAACACACATCAACACACACACTGAGGAACACACACATCACACACACTGAGGAACACACATCAACACACACACATCACACACACTGAGGAACACACATCAACACACACACATCACACACACTGAGGAACACACATCAACACACACACTGAGGAACACACATCATCACACACATCACGCATACTGAGGAACACACATCAACACACACACTGAGGAACACACATCATCACACACACTGAGGAACACACATCATCACACACATCACACACACTGAGGAACACACATCAACACACACACATCACACACACTGAGGAACACACATCAACACACACACATCACACACACTGTGGAACACACATCAACACACACACATCACACACACTGAGGAACACACATCAACACACACACATCACACACACTGAAGAACACACATCAACACACACACTGAGGAACACACATCAACACACACACATCACACACACTGAGGAACACACATCAACACACACTGAAGAACACACATCAACACACACACTGAGGAACACACATCAACACACACACATCACACACACACTGAGGAACACACATCAACACACACACATCACACACACTGAAGAACACACATCAACACACACACATCACACACACTGAGGAACACACATCAACACACACACATCACACACACTGAGGAACACACATCAACACACACACATCACACACACTGAAGAACACACATCAACACACACACTGAGGAACACACATCAACACACACACATCACACACACTGAGGAACACACATCAACACACACTGAAGAACACACATCAACACACACACTGAGGAACACACATCAACACACACTGAGGAACACACATCAACACACACACATCACACACACTGAAGAACACACATCAACACACACACATCACACACACTGAGGAACACATATCAACACACACACATCACACACACTGAGGAACACACATCAACACACACACATCACACACACCGAGGAACACACATCAACACACACACATCACACACACTGAGGAACACACATCAACACACACACATCACACACACTGAGGAACACACATCAACACACACATCACACACACTGAGGAACACACATCAACACACACACACATCACACACACTGAGGAACACACATCAACACACACACACTGAGGAACACACATCATCACACACATCACACACACTGAGGAACACACATCAACACACACACATCACACACACTGAGGAACACACATCAACACACACACGTCACACACACCGAGGAACACACATCAACACACACACATCACACACACTGAAGAACACACATCAACACACACACACATCTCACACACACTGAGGAACACACATCATCACACACAACACACACACTGAGGAACACACATCATCACACACAACACACACACTGAGGAACACACATCATCACACATCACACACACTGAGGAACACACAGAGGAACACACATCACACACACTGAGGAACACACATCAACACACACACATCACACACACTGAGGAACACACATCAACACACACACATCACACACACTGAGGAACACACATCATCACACACATCACACACACTGAGGAACACACATCAACACACACACATCACACACACTGAGGAACACACATCAACACACACACATCACACACACTGAGGAACACACATCAACACACACATCACACACACTGAGGAACACACATCAACACACACTGAAGAACACACATCAACACACACTGAGGAACACACATCAACACACACACATCACACACACTGAAGAACACACATCAACACACACACATCACACACACTGAGGAACACATATCAACACACACACATCACACACACTGAGGAACACACATCAACACACACACATCACACACACCGAGGAACACACATCAACACACACACATCACACACACTGAGGAACACACATCAACACACACACATCACACACACTGAGGAACACACATCAACACACACACATCACACACACTGAGGAACACACATCAACACACACACACATCACACACACTGAGGAACACACATCAACACACACACACTGAGGAACACACATCATCACACACATCACACACACTGAGGAACACACATCAACACACACACATCACACACACTGAGGAACACACATCAACACACACACATCACACACACCGAGGAACACACATCAACACACACACATCACACACACTGAGGAACACACATCAACACACACACACACATCTCACACACACTGAGGAACACACATCATCACACACAACACACACACTGAGGAACACACATCATCACACACAACACACACACTGAGGAACACACAGAGGAACACACATCAACACACACACATCACACACACTGAGGAACACACATCAACACACACACATCACACACACATCAACACACACACATCACACACACTGAGGAACACACATCATCACACACATCACACACACTGAGGAACACACATCAACACACACACATCACACACACTGAGGAACACACATCAACACACACACACTGAGGAACACACATCATCACACACATCACACACACTGAGGAACACACATCAACACACACACATCACACACACTGAGGAACACACATCAACACACACACATCACACACACCGAGGAACACACATCAACACACACACATCACACACACTGAGGAACACACATCAACACACACACACATCTCACACACACTGAGGAACACACATCATCACACACAACACACACACTGAGGAACACACATCATCACACATCACACACTGAGGAACACACAGAGGAACACACATCAACACACACACATCACACACACTGAGGAACACACATCAACACACACACATCACACACACATCAACACACACACATCACACACACTGAGGAACACACATCATCACACACATCACACACACTGAGGAACACACATCAACACACACACATCACACACACTGAGGAACACACATCAACACACACACATCACACACACTGAGGAACACACATCAACACACACACACATCACACACACTGAGGAACACACATCATCACACACATCACACACACTGAGGAACACACATCACACACACTGAGGAACACACATCAACACACACATCACACACACTGAGGAACACACATCATCACACACAACACACACACTGAGGAACACACATCATCACACACAACACACACACTGAGGAACACACATCATCACACACAACACACACACTGAGGAACACACATCATCACACACAACACACATCATCACACACAACACACACACTGAGGAACACACATCATCACACACAACACACACACTGAGGAACACACATCATCACACACAACACACACACTGAGGAACACACATCATCACACACAACACACACACTGAGGAACACACATCATCACACACATCACACACACTGAGGAACACACATCAACACACACACATCACACACACTGAGGAACACACATCAACACACACACATCACACACACTGAGGAACACACATCATCACACACATCACACACACTGAGGAACACACATCATCACACACATCACACACACTGAGGAACACACATCACACACACTGAGGAACACACATCATCACACACATCACACACACTGAGGAACACACATCATCACACACATCACACACACTGAGGAACACACATCATCACACACATCACACACACTGAGGAACACACATCATCACACACATCACACACACTGAGGAACACACATCATCACACACATCACACACACTGAGGAACACACATCATCACACACACTGAGGAACACACATCATCACACACATCACACACACTGAGGAACACACATCATCACACACATCACACACACTGAGGAACACACATCATCACACACATCACACACACTGAGGAACACACATCACACACACTGAGGAACACACATCATCACACACAACACACACTGAACTGAGGAGTGAATGCAGGGTCATATTCCAAATATTGGGTTTGTGCGTTAATAAAGCGTTTAATGGAATATATAAATCACAATCCAAATGTCATTTTATGGAATAGAGCAGCTCAGACAAAAACTAACTTACTAAATAAAACTTTTATGGTGCTTTTTTTATCCTTATTTAAGAGATTTTAAAGGGGTGGTAAAACGCATTTTTTCGAAGGCTTGATTGTGTTTGTGGGGTGCACTGTAACATGTGTTCATGCTTTGTTTTTAAAAATTGCATTATTTTTCATATATTTTAGCTTTATTCTACACTGCTCTGTCCCTCCTTGTAAAAACGGTCTGATGGTTTCCTGGTTCTATGAAGCCAGCCCCTCAAAACTACGCAATGGGCTCAGATTGGTTAGCTGGCCCAGTGTGTTGTGATTCGCTAACCGTCTAGTGCATGTTTTCCGAAAACGTCACACCCCGTACCTTTACCGGTACTTTGTGCTTTGGTGTATTATAAACAATGGCGTCAATAAAACCCATCGGACCCGGGGAAACGTTAGTGAAGATGATCGAGCAGAACCTGCTCAAGAACGGCTGTTAAACGACGTTTCAGAAAGGTTTGTTTTTTGTTGTTCTCTCATTACTTTTTAGATACGCTGTTATTTAATTGTACTAATTATTATAGAATTACAAAAAAATAAGCTTCATAAACAAGAATTTCATATAATCGTTATAACAAATTACACTACAGTCCTCAAAGGGATTTTTTTGAGTAAAGACTGCGAATCTATAGTGATCGTTACTGACTGTATGCCACCGTTACTTTTGTATTTTTAGAACGATTGTTAGACAAATATCTGTCGACAGAACTATTAACCCAAAACGAACACTAAACATCGGCTGCCAAATCAAACACAGAACCATGTTTAGCCTGTAGATAAACAATCATGTAGATAAACATAAAAGCTCTAATCAAAGAATAATTTACACTAATTCCAAGTTCGCTGTTGAGATTAAAAAAAAAAGTTTGTAACGTTAGGTGTTTGTCGGATAACGTTAAGTATGAATGAGCATTTAACAAACCAGCAGAGCCAAACAGCGTTGTGATTTGTTTACTTCCTTTCTTACAACGTACAGTTAACAATACGAACTATTACAGGAAACACATCGACGAAAAATAAATCATACTTACAGGTTGTGGCCCGTAAACAAAAGCTTCTGTTTTTAAAGTTGGAACTGCTCCATCTTTCAGGACAAGCCGTTGTGTGAATCCTGCATTGAGCTTGAGAAGATTGCGAAAGCTTTCCTCCGTAACATGTTCAGCACAGAGAGCGAGATTTGGGTCATAATTATGAGGGACCGAGTTAAAAATAAATTTTAACCATTGATCCCTAACTCCCTCGTCCCTATGAAAGGCTGAACAAAGTGAACCTGCAATCCGGATGAAAATAACAGCAGCGTTTCGACGGCATTGCGACAACTCCTGTCCAAAACAGCAATATAAAATGGCCTCGCCCCGCTTCAGTATTCTCGGAGGAGGGGTTTATGTAAATAATGGGATATGCTGACGTCAGCAACTCCCGAGGAATGTCGTGTAGTCCAAAACCGATCGTTTGCTGTAGTCCTTAGAAATTGAATTTTTTAAAAGCAAATATCTCCCTTTGCTTTGAACTTTGAGCGCTGTAACTTTGCAGATGTTGTTTATCCTCAAACAGCAACATTACACACTAGCTAAAGTTAGAAAAGTGAAATCGTGTTTTACCACCCCTTTAACTATAACTTAAGTTTAACTTGATTACTCAGAACAGCGCTATATAAATGTAACGAATTATTATAAATCACAATCCAATTTTTATTTTATGGAATAGAGCAGCTCAGAAAAAACTGACTTAGAAACTAATTATCTAACTTAACTATGCTTTTTGTCCTTTTTAAAGCTTTTAACAAAGATCACCATCTAAAGTTGACCTAAATTCACCCTCTAAATTCATACAAAGTGTTTATGAAGTTTGCAATCTATATTTCTCTTTCATTACCAGTTCATTTGTAAATGTTACAAAAGCACATTCTCAAGTGTTCATTTTGCCTGGAGAAATCCATAACTTTCCAGTCGTTTCATATAATTAATAGCCGCTACTTTTTCCACTGGGAAACTTGATTGATATAAAAGAAAAAGCACTTTTTATCTGAAATCAAAGTACTTGATAACCCAAAAAATGTGCGACGGTTAAAATACACGTTGTCCAAACCATATATGAAAAGTCCAAAAACTAGGTCTGTCACACAGTGTTTTTTATTACATTTGTTGGGGTGTGAGTGATGATAATCAACAACTTTCAGACCAACAGTGATATTCATCTGATGATGAATATGAAACTGAATGAAACTCCAGTGAATCACGTGCATTATGGCACTGAAAAGAGCAGAATAATGAGAGGGAGCGTGAAGGCCTGATACTGATACTTCATTTGAAAGGCTTATTGGACCGAGTGATTTGTTTACGAGAGACGGGCGTCCATATGATGTCATGTGATATTAGAGGCAAGAGTTGCTTTGCATTATTAAATCATAGACAAAAGCAAACAGACTGAAAACAAGGTACCAGCACATCAGCTTACACAGCATCACTCGGGCATCACTGACCTTTCGTAGGAGTGGACGCTCACGCTCACGCTCACACACACACACACACACACACACACACACACACACACACACACACACACACACACACACACACACACACACACACACACACACACACACACACACACACACACACACACACAGCGACAGACGGTCAGTGTGTTAAAAGATGCCACAGCGTGTTACGATTTCTCAGAAGTTGCTTCATCTGGTGTGAAAGACTAATGAGGCTTTACAGCAATACAGCAGTTTCTCTTTCAGCTCTTTCATCATCCGAGACGCTGTACGTACACTTCACGCTCAATATAGACCAGATCACGTTTGAGTTTCATATGTCAGATAGATTTCACATACTATATCTTGACAGACAAGATAGGCTTCAAACACACAATCATGTGAATGCAACAATATAACATAACATGCACTTTGAATCTTTTATTTTTTTGATTATATTATTTTAATATTATATTAAATTACATTATTAAAATTAAATTGATTTAAATTATGTAATTGTAATACAATTATTATAATATACTTATTTGAATTATATTATTATAATACGTAAATAAAAAATAAAAAAAAATAAATGCATTTATCCAAACAAACTTAAATGCGTTCAAACTAATTAAATTTAATTGCATTTAAAACCAATTATATTTTCAATGCATTTAACCCAATAAATGCAATAAATAAATAAATTTAAATGCATTTAACCAAATAAACTTATATGAATTTAAATAAATAAAATTT
Organism: Siphateles boraxobius; assembly: GCF_051911475.1. Lineage (NCBI taxonomy): Eukaryota > Metazoa > Chordata > Actinopteri > Cypriniformes > Leuciscidae > Siphateles > Siphateles boraxobius. Next base: position 34,227,352 of record NW_027508722.1, read on the forward strand.
AAATGCATTTGAACAAATCAATTTAAATGCATTTAAACAAAAGCATTTTCAATGCATTTAAACATAAATGGTTTAAAGGGCAACTAAACACTAAAACAACTTTTTTTAGTTAATGATCTGTAAGAATGGAGCTTCATAAATGCTGTTCATTGATTCGAGTACATTTTGTGACATTTGGGTTTAAATTGTTTTAATTCTGCAATATATGGTGTAAAAACGTCTGAGTGTTGCCCTCTTCACGTTGAACGGTGTCTACTGCGGTTGAATTTTCCTATTGGAAGGAAAATTCCTTGTGGTGCCCTCTGAATCAGAGGGTACCAGCTCATCACGCCCTTGCCTACAGAGAGATGTGTCTCAGGTGCACGCCCCCCTCCGCTGGGCTCTGCCCACTTTTACAGCATTTTTCAAATATTGTCAGTGGGTGGAGTCAGGCTCTGACCAAGGGTTTAGTTACCCTTTAAAAAATAAAAATAAAATAAATAAATAAATATAGCTCACGTGACTGGCTCATATCTAAGGATTGCATTGCAGCATGCAGGTTGTGTATTAATCATATTAATATTACACCAATCATACTAATAGCAATGCTAATGTCTCTCTGCAGGTGTTGCAGACGTCTCTGGTTTATTCTGTTCCAGCAAACGCAGCAGAAACACTGTTATCACTGCAGCAGCTCTAACAGCCAACAGCAAACACAATAAATCACGACAGGCGATTAAATCCAGCGGCAGACGTAATGAAAATGGACTTGTGTTGACGTGAGTGTGCGTTGACTGGAGTCAGAAGACCAGCGCTAACTAAAGGCCTTCAGTTACGACTGATCATCTGGGTCAGCGCTCCAGGCTTCCTTTCTCTGACTCACGACAACAAAACGCAGAATAATGAGTGTGTCCGTCTAATGGATCACAATCTAATAGAGTTTGGGAAACTGATTCAGACCACATCCGTCATGAACTCAATCTCTCTTATCCTGATAAAAAGGCCCTTATGTTTCACACTGCAAACATTTGTCTGAGAGGAAAAGCAACAGCATTTCAGATTTGATACATTCACACACATGCACTATCATGCATTCACACACATGCACTATCATGCATTCACACACATGCACTATCATGCATTCACACACATGCACTATCATACATTCACACACATGCACTATCATGCATTCACACACATGCACTATCATGCATTCACACACATGCACTTACCAGAGTTTCATTATTCACTGAAATGAGCATGCATAAATATACTTACTGTGTTTCAACAGTGCACATGTGTGAATGCATAGTATACATATATATACCCACACGACTGCATTTATTTGATCAAAAATACAGTAAGAACTGTGAAATATTTTTTGCAATCTAAAAGAGCTGTCTTCTATGTAAATATATTACCCAAGCAAAAGGATACAGCCAATGAGAGTGTCTCTTCTCCCAATTAACAAAAGATCACTGTCTGGACTAATGCATGATAAGAATAATGTGTAAACCCCCTTCAGATTTACGGGAATCCAACGAAGGAAGGAGTCGCTCTCCATGTAAAGTCTAACGTCTATTAAAGAAAGCGATGACCCGGGTCATGAATGACTGTTTGTATGAAGCAGAAAGTCTTCATCATCCAGACAGTGATTAAAGTCTCATCTGTGTGTTTGATTCTAGTAATGAAGCACTGGCTTTTAAACGACCCTCTCTATCTCATCATATTAACATGATCAGACTGAAGCATCTGTCTGAATTTCAGCCCTCACACACTCAAAAGCAAAAGACATCATTAGTGGAGTACAGCGAGCTTCCTCTGGATGATTAGATCGATGCGGGACGTCAACGAGACTGAAGGACAGACAGTTATTCAGATATTCTGGCCAGTTGGGCCTCTTTACACTGCAGGTCTTGATGCCCAATTCTGATCTGTTGCCTATTTCCGATTTTTTTGACCGTTCGTTTACACATTCTTTCAATTGTGACCCATATCCGAAACGTCGCACATGCTTAAAGGGGATTCTTGCACAGATGGACGAACGCGGAATATGCTTGATGCTAGCTTTGTGATATATGCAAAGTTATATAAAAGAAATTTCTCATGAGAAATAATATTCGTGCTACAGATACGCACTTTCATGAGATCGTTGCGGGCTTTAACGAGGAGCAGTGGGTCTGAAATTTTAGGATAAACAAGCCAACCTTTGATATGTTGTGTCGACGTGTGTCTCCTACGCATCGCTCTGTTCCTTCTAGTAACTGTCTGGGTGCCAAATATAACAATTTTGTCAGATTTACCTAAATACATATTTAATAAAACATTAAAATGTCTCATTTATCATATATATTGCATAATTTATAATATATTATAGTATGCATATATAGTATATTATAGTATGCATACACTGTATATTATAAAGTATTTTTCATGCATTAGTACTTATATATAAAATTAAAAAACTAATAAAATAAAAAAATAAAAGAAAATAATAAAAGAAAAAAAATATTACCTATAAATATAAATCCTAAATCTATTTCTATTATATACAAAAAATATTTAAGAAAATGCAAATGAGTGAAATTTCACATGGATTTATATTGAACATTTAAATTGAATTTAAATAATATTGAAAATATTAATTACGCTTACATTTAATACATTAATAGTATAATTTATAATATTAATATTATAAATAATATTTATATTATAATATTAAAATACAGCATTATCTTATAAAATGTGAATCTGGTACATCATCCTAGCATATATAAAAAAAAATAACATAAAATAATTAAAAATGAACTATTACATATAAATCTTAAATCTATTTTTGCCCAATGTAAATATTACATCTAACTTTATTTAAAAATATTAAATAAACAAATATTGATTGTAAAAAATTTAAAATGTTAATTACATTTACATTTAATGATTATTACTTATATATATAATTAATATATTCATATATTCATTAAAATACATAAAAATGAAACATTTGAAATGGCATTATCTTATAAAATGTAAATCTGACAAATCACCCTTCAACTAGTAGATCTAGTGATGACATGTAAACTAAGGTCAATAGTTGGTCTCTATGGAGGCTGTGGATTGACCAATCAGACGACAGGACCAGAATTATCTGTGTTATAATATAACAATAAGCATAATGTGTGTTTACCGTGCAGAGCTCTGTAAGCGCAGCCCAGACTGGCAGAGTTCGGCACGTCGATGGTGTAAACCGGAGCGTTGAAGACGTCAGACAGAACCTGAAGTGATGAGATATGAACGAACATTACAAGTCCCGACATGATATTACGCTATAACTACAGACTCATAATCATGTGATCAGAGTTGCAGTGATAACAACAGCGTCCTAAAATAATACCTGTAAAATGTCCTTGTTAGATGACGCTCCTCCTGTTGCCAGCACTCGAGTGCCCTGAACTACAGGAGAGAGAGAGATTTATAGTTAAATATCATCATAAACTAAACTTACTGCACGTGACAACTAACTAGATTAACAGACAGATCATAACAGAAGCGCTGTGAGCTGTTTTCTCTCTCTGTGTGTGTGTGTGTGTGTGTGTGTGTGTGTGTGTGTGTGTGTATGAAGCATGCCAGACATCAGTCATGTTAACACTGCCATCACAGGCTGAATGAGACATAAAACATTATGTTATGCTAATTAAAGCATAATTCAGCCTGTATAAAGCATATAAACAAATGTTATGCAATAAAATGGCACATAAAAAGGAAAATCACTGCAGATCCAAACCATAAAATTATTGCACCTGTAAAATTTGAGCACCATGAGGAACAGATCTGAGATCAACAAACTGCATCTTAATAGAAAACATGAACCAGATAATCAGACAGAAAGTGATGGATATATATATATATATATATATATATATATATACACACATATAAAACAACACATGCAGTGGATCTCGGTTTGATTCTTCATAAGCATAAGTAAACAACACTGCAGGCATTTTCTGGAGAAGTCTCTGGTTTGGCTTTTTCCCAGCATTCCTGCGTTTCCTCCGCATAAAAAGACTGACGGAATGATTAAGATCAGCCTCATTTGCATTCATTAAATATTCATGAGACTCGTTCCTAAGAGCTCAGACCTACAGGTGCTGCTGAAGACACACACACACACACACACACACACACACACACACACACACACACACACACACACACACACACACACACACACACACACACACACACACACACACACACACACACACACACACACACACACGCACACACACGCACACGCGCACACTGTATAATCCAGAGTCTATCAGCATCTATTGTGTTACTCCTACACATGAATATAACACCAATCATTAGAAAGAAACCCAGGGTATATTTCCATAAAATTTTTAAAACCTACACATCATTACCATAATAATAATAATATTATACATTTTTATTTGGGGATAAAAATAACAGTAATACAGTATAGTTTTGTTTTAAATCACTTTTATGCATTTGACCGGTTTAAAATTTTCAAAAAGCAAGTGAAAATATCTAAATCTTCACGGATGTGTCAGTTTGATCGCATTTTTAACACCTTTGAAAAGTGGATTAAAAACATGTTAATGCTAATTAATTACGGATTTATTTTTACATTAAGGCATTTTAAAACTTTAAGGATCCGCGGAGACCTTGAAACCAATAAAGAAAGAAAATAATATTTCTTATGAATATAAGCAAAAATAAATGTAAATGCAACTAAAATATGCAATAAAGTATACATAATTAAAATGTGAATGCCTTCCATTTGGATTTATAATAAACATCCTGATCTTTGAAATTTACATTCAGCTTTTATATGTAAGATCGACACATTTTTAAAATATTTTTTGAAGAATAAATGTTTTTATACACTACAGATATTCAACATAATTAATAATTCCATCCAGCCTCAGAGCATCAACATCCTTATGATGAATTTAGTGTAGGACTGAGAAATGATTAATCACGATTAATCACATCCAAAATAAAAGTTTGTGTTAACATAATATGTGTGTGTACTGTGTATAATTATTTTGTATATATAATCAAACACACATGCATGTATATATTTAAGAAATATTTGCATGTATATATTGTATATATTTATAAAAATATCACATTTTTCTTAAATATATACATGCATGTGTGTGTATTTATACATACAAAATAATTATACACGGTACACACACATATTATGTTAACACAAACTTTTATTTTGGATCGATTAATCACAATTTTAGTGAGATATGCTAATTTAGTGAGATCATATGAGTCAAAGTAAACTGTGAGGGGGTGTGACCATCTTCATCATAAATTGCAAAGCACATATATATTCAGGACAGAGAGAATCGTGAATCACATGATTATTTATTGATCAATAATGCAAATGCGCTCATGCATTTCATATCCTGAGCTGGCGCCGTGTTTCTCAATCAACAAGCTTCAGATGTGGTGTTTTCATGCATTGAAACGCACCCATGCGCCTGCAGTCTCATTGAGATGTTAGTGTCGACTACACAGCCTGCATGTGCATTATTAATGATTATTGACAGACGTGTCCAGCGTGACTCTGGTTAAACCCAGGTCAGATGAGAGCGGTTTCATCACACCATCGCCCTGCGGCAACAGCAAATGTCAAAACACCTTCGGCACAAATCGACACACAACGTTCCTGTCTGATAAAAGATTAACTGAGAAACATCCCTCAGGTCTGGAAATATCTCAGAGAACATGACGCATGTGTGTGGAACAGAGGCTGCGTGCTTAGTTTAAAACTACTACACAAATAAAATAAAAATGGTAACTGAAGTAGATTATACATTTTTTATTCATGCATTTAAAATTTAGATATACCTGCTATATATTAGAATTCATTTAAGGCATGCACTTTATATTTTAGGTATTAATTACTGTATTTTTGAACGTGTAAACTGTAGATTACATTGAGTAATTGGCAGTATGTAATTTTTCCCCCTTTTTTCTCTCTTGTTTATTACTTGTAGTCTTTTTTCATCTTCTATTGTATTGTTGTGAAAAAAAAACACACTTTCCAACAAGGTTTCATTTGTTAACATTAGTGAAAATGAACTAACAATGAACAATACTTCTACAGCATTTATTAATCTTAGTTAATATTAATCTCAACATTTATTAATCCTAGTTAATATTAACATTTGCTTCTGTTATTATTAAGTACTAACATGAACATTTTTGTTCACCAACATTAAAAAATGTAAATTAATGCTGAAAAAAAGTTATTGCTCATTGTTAGTTAATGCATAAACTGAAGTTAACTAAAGAGAACTTATTGTAAAGTGTTACCAAAATATTAAACTGAATACAGCGAGATAAAAACAGTAAATTCTTTTGAGACTAAACTTTAAAACACGAACTGTCTGATGTCAGAGAGTCAAACATCAAAACATGATCGTCTACATTTACACATCAATGACGCCTAATGAGTGATCAGAAACTTTGATCTAATATTTATGGTGAAACGCATAAAAAACATTAAATTATAAAATGGTTAAAAAAATGCATGATGCCATGAAGAATATTTCTTTTATTTATATATATAATATACAGTACCAATCAAAAGTTTGGGGTCTGTACGATTTATTTAATGTGTTTAAAATCTCTTCTGCTCACCAACGCTGCATTTATTTGACAAAAAATACTGTAAAAAACGTCTCAGGTTACGACTGTAACCTATGTTCCCTGAGAACAGGGAACGAGACAATACGTCAACGACGCTATGGGGGAACGCCTCAGGCGTGACAGGTGTCTGAAATCACTATCAAATCACGTCAATCATATTGACCGGCGACAGCCCGTGAATCATTAGCGTGAATGATTAACGTGCGACCTGGAAGTATAAAGGGGCGCCTTGCAAACATGACAAATCACCTTATCGTCTGAAGGGACTGTACGGTAGGCAAGCCCCGCGGCATGGCAGGGAGACGTATTGTCTCGTTCCCTGTTCTCAGGGAACATAGGTTACAGTCGTAACCTGAGACGTTCCCTTTCGAAGGGAACTCAACAATACGTCAACGACGCTATGGGGAACGATATACCAACGCCGCCATGCTAAGGGGAGTGCATGCCAAGTGGCAGTGACAACTGTCAGAACCAGCAACTTCAAATGAAACGCTAGAACCACTCACCCTCAGGTCACACTGGGCTGTCAGTGACAGCATTCCCTACGGTCATAGCCCAAGCTACAGCCTCACAGAAAAAACCTTCATAAACATGGTTAAATGAAAGGTCTACCTGGGCCGGCTCCGGGCCTGGAACCTCAGCTTCCAATTAGAAGGGGTCCCTTCTAGGGAATGTGGCTAGGGAACCCAAGGGAACCCCAGCCAGTCACTATTCAGGGGAACGTACTCACCCCGAAATGCCACCAGGACGGCCTGACCTGGCGCCAGTACATAGACACTTAGTCTGGCCAAATCCTGTCTGTCTGAAGACAGAGCCTCTGGACAAATGCCTTAAGTAAGGCATCCAACCCGAGGGACTGCGAAGCTGGCAGTGAACCACTCGGCCCGGATCTCAGAGACGGGATATCCCGGAGAGTATGACTCAGCATAGTGCTTTCCGACCCTTGCTAGCGAGGGGAGTTTCTCTACTCGATCCACGGATCAACCCAGTGTCTGTGTTTCAAAACACTGAGGAGGCCTGTGAAGGCCTAAGGGCTGATCTAACTGGGAGGCCTCACGAGAGGCCTACGACCGTCTGACCAGACTCAGGAAGCCGCATGCTCAAAGAGACCCTCATGAGGGGAGCACACGGTCTGCCTGATAGGCAAACCAGGCTGTAGGCAGAAAAGCTTCCGGGAGGGAACCTTTAGCAGAGAATGAACACTTTAGCGAGCCAGGGCGCAAGCTCGCCTTCAGCAGCTGCCTATTAAGGCTAGCTGAAACTGATAGCAAGAGACCACTAGCTTCATAAACCCAGCACCACTAGGGAGCGTTACAGGGAGGCCCGGAGAGGCCTACTACCTGATCCTTTAGGGAGGCACGTGAGGCCTACTACCTGATAACCACAGTACGTGGGATGCTCACCTTCAGGGAGGCCTGGTGAGGCCTACCACCTGGTCACCACTATCTGTGGGAACTCACTGGTAGCTTTGAGCCCTGAGTCCGGGTGAAAGTATAAGGTGGCCTGCTAAGGCCAGCCAGCTGGGGACTCGCCTATCAGGGAGGCCTGGTCGGGCCTACTAGCTAATAGCAAGTCATATTCTGCCATAAAGTACACTGTTGGAAACCATACTACACAGCATAATTCACTAATGGGCTTCCAGTAGCGCTATAAGGTATGTCCCACAATGTTGGGACTCACCTCCGAGGAGGCCTGTTTAAGGCCTACTACCCATCAGTGAGTCAACTGCCCGAACCACCAAGGCCAACCACGTAAAGTGAGCTGGCCTACAGTGCCCTCTGGGGGGCTGTCCAATCAAGGAGGCCTGCTGAGGCCTACTACCTAATGGCGCAGCCTTCGTTGGCCGCCTACAGCATCCTGGTGCCTAATCACATTGCCCATGGCAGTGTACTCCGCAAGAAAGCTAGCACCCTTAAAACAAGGGGAGTACAACATACGCCACTCTGCCTCAACGGAGGCCCCAGTTAGTCAGGGGCCTACCATCTATGCATGGGCGTCAGCTCAGGGCAATGCTCTGGCTTCAGGGGAGCGTACTTCGACCAAAGAAGAAGTGAAGCTTACTCCATACTCGACCCGAGCCATAGTGGTGCGAGGTGGGATAAAACAGAACTGGGAGTGAAGTGCTCAGACCTACCCTGTATCACAGGGGAATACTCACACCTCACCCTGAGGTTATCAGGGTGCGGGCCTGCCAGCGGCTCTAGGGGTGACAGAAATGTATCTGTGCCCAACCTAGGGGAGTGGGGCTTGAATGAAAGCCAACCACCTACAACCTAGCGCTCGAGCAGTAGCTCAGCGAGGTGAGTGAAGCCTAAACTGGCGGCCTAAATCCATAGGCCAGTTCTGCATGGCAGGGTCGGGCAGGAAACCCAGTCTTCTTCGTGAAGCGAAAGACGGCCTAACCCTGCTCAATAAAGACATATATACCACGGAGGCCTGTTTGAGGCCTCCCATGTCCTTACAAACCATCCTCAGCACCACGCTGCATTACTCTAGTCACCCCAGAATGCAGAGAAGGGGGCGGGCCTTGGCCTAACGACTCCCACGGGAGGAGGCTGTTTATACAGGGATGCTAGAAACCAACATTCACACAGTGAAGGGTCAGAGGAAGAAATGCTAAAATTTTTAGCAGAGCGCCTCTAATATCCCTGGCACAGCCTAGGCCAGCTACAGAGGCGGCCCTGGTGAGGGCCAGCCTGCAAGCATAGATCAATCTCAGGGCTCGGAGGAGCCACAGCCTTACTAAAGAATATAGTCTGTATTATTCCATACAAAGGGCTGCAGAATCGCTCAGCCTAATGAAACCCAAACAGAGCTCAAGGGGCGAAATACTCAGGAAGAAGTCAACGGACCCGTGGGCCGGACATAAGATCTATCTGAAGCTCTAGCGTCAGTCAACACTCTAAGTAAAAAATTCTAAGAGAGAGACCAACTACTCTACCCTGAGGTGGCTAACAGCCCGAAGGCTAACATAGTTATCGTTCTGGCCACCTAACGGGGAACTTCAGGGCCCTAATGATCCAGGAAACTTCTCTTACCTTATTACCTTGACATGACCCCATAGCTCTATACAGGGAACGAGGTCTGTAGAGAGATACATCTCGGAATTTTAATTCACAAAAAATTACTCTTAAAAGACCAGTCAGCTCACCTGCGGCGTGCGGAGTGAAGACTCGCCAGATAGTTCTTTATGACCCTGGGGTCCACCACTTTACATGCCTGAAAGAGGCGTTTCTACTAGCCAAGCCTAGGCGGGCCATTGGAACATCGTTCTTATCATAGGCCCAGCCCCAGGCCTGATGTAATGAACGTCTGGGGAGTCAGAAGAGAGGAGAGGGCTGGATTTCTTTTTAATGAAGCCCTCCGGGGAGATTATCCATCAGCGACACTGTGTGCGCTTGTGCTGGATAACCTCCCTCAGATCCCTCTTCTTGCGGGAGTCACGCCTCTTCTGCGCCCTGTTCCTCCACGGAGGGGGCGCACGAGAGGCGACACTGGCTCTCTGGCCCTGTCTACGGTCCTCGGACCGTGAAGGGCCAGGCCCTCCCGCCTGCCTGGGTGTGGAACCGGATCTCAGCGGTATGCAGGATCCTGCAGCAGGTCGGCCTGATATGCCTGCAGCACCGCCATAGTGTGCAGGGAATCACCAGCCTGAACCGCTGTAGTGTATGCTCTGCCATTCAAACGTGCTGTTGACTTTAGCGGTTTGGATGGCAGGGTTGGAGCTCTCAGTGTCGACGCCTGCCCAGACACGAGATAGTTCGCAAACGACTCGTCAAATGGGCGGCATCGACACATACCCATGCTCTGCGATCCCCTCAACATCAGCGAAATTAACCCGCTGATGTCGGTGAATACGGGCAGAGTATGGGCTCTTCCATGCCCTCTCGATCTCCGTGTGAAGATCAGGAAGGAATGGAAGGCTAACCTGAGCTGGTGTGTATGGCAGGGGAGAAACCGATCGCCAAGCCTACCGCGAGCGGTCTCTCCTCTAGCGCGTCGCCATGGCAGCTACAGTCTGTTGGCGGCGCGCTCCACAACATCCACCAGGTCTGCATACACGGGGCAGGGTGGCTGAGAGGGTTCAGGATCTACCTGATTATGAACCTCCACAGCCATCTCCTGCTCGTCCTGAAGAGCAGCAACTGCAGGAAACCATTGGTGCCTGCAGTTCGCCCTCGTCAGCCGTCGAATCATTTGAGAGGTTTACAGGACTCTCAAGATGATCGATGAGCTCTATCTGGAAGCCCGTGATGCAAGTCGCCGCTCTGCCTCGGCACGAGCGGGACCACGCGGACCAGACGTTGAACCCCCTTCACTCGAGAAGAGGGCCAGACGACAGCGGAGCGTTTTAAGAGAAAAACGCTCACAGTTCACACAGAGGATTCCCTCGAGAACCTCTCGTGCGCGCTCTTCTCCCAGGCAGGAAAAAACACACTCGTGTGCTGTACATTTCATTTTCTTACCGTTTCATTGAGTAGCGTTTTCAAACAGACAGTCCCTGAAGACGATGAGATGATTTGTCATGTTTGCAAGGCGCCCCTTTATACTTCCAGGTCGCACGTTAATCATTCACGCTAATGATTCACGGGCTGTCGCCGGTCAATATGATTGACGTGATTTGATAGTGATTTCAGACACCTGTCACGCCTGAGGCGTTCCCCCATAGCGTCGTTGACGTATTGTTGAGTTCCCTTCGAAAGGGAATGTGAAATATTATTTCAATGTAAAACAGCGAATATATAGGAAAATGTAATTTATTCCAGTGATCAAAGCTGAATTTCAGCATCATTACTCCAGTCAATTTAATGCTTCCTTGTTGTATAAAATATTGAATTTCTTTAAAAAAAAATCTTTCTGGCTTTAAACTTTTGAATGGTATAATATATGGCATAATAATGTATATTAATTTTATTTTATATACAATTAAAAACAATCCCTTTAAAATAACGTCAGTGACACTTGAGACCTAAAAGTGGTACTAATTATATATTGATTTGAAAACACACATCTGCATAAACATGAGAGAATATTAGCCATGATGATTGACAGGTAAAAGTTGGGAGAGGAGCGTCTCTGCTCCTGAGCGCGGATCTACTTTAACAGTGAGCCGTGAGCGGGTCAGATAATAATCAGGGGAATTTCTTTCAGGCGAGGAGGACATTCCCCGTGTTCAGTGGCTGATGGGAGTTTAATTAAAGTGTGTTTGTTCCTGCTGATCTTGGCAGCCAGAGTCTCGCTTCATCATATAATCACCCGCGCCGCGCGCGCCGCCACACAACAGAGGCCGAGAAATGAGCGGCACGCCGGCACTTCACAAACGGCACATGGGCGCGGAGATACTGAAATACAGTAGAAACTCATTCAGCAGTGAAAAGAGCAAAGAATGAGAAGAACCCGAAATACATTAGTTAACTCCAACAAAAAATAGAAAGTTTTTTTTAGCACATTGCCGTGTGGTTGCTAGGGTGCTGCTATGATAATATAGGTGGTTTAGCACGTTGCCATGTGGTTGCTAGGGTGTTGCTATGCAGATGCTAAAGTAATACAGGTGGGGTTTTTTTGCACATTGTCATGTGGTTGCAAGGGTGTTGCTATGCAGTTTCTAATGTTATATAGGTGAGTTTTAACACATTTTATTGTGGTTGCTAGGGTGTTGCTATGCAGTTGCTAAGGTAATACAGGTGGGTTTTAGCATTTTGCTGACTGGTTGCAAGGGTGTTTCTATGCGGTCGCTAAGGACATATAGCTGGGTTTTAGCACGATGCCAAATGGTTGCTAAGGTGTTGCTATGCGGTTGCTGCTGCAGTTTCAACATGTTGTTGTGCAGTTGCATAGGTAATATAGTCAGGATTTAGCCTGTTGCCATGCAGTGTCTAGGGTGTTGCTACGTGGTCACCATGATTTTACCAAGCAAGACATGTTCCAGGATCAACATATTTTGTTGATCCTGGACTAACATTCCTGTCCCAAAATTTAGTTACCCTATCCCTACCACTAAACCTAACCCTACCCATAACTTTTCCCTAAAATCAAAGGGAAATGACAGGTGAATAACACTGATGTTGAAGCATGTTACCCTGGTTCTAAGCCTAAACTTGACATAAACTGTAAACTTGTCCCTCAAATCTGATTGGTTGATCTGAAAGTTGTTCCAGGATCAACAAAGATGTTGATCCAGGAACATGTGGTACTTGGTGAAATCACGTTCACCGTTGCGACGCAGTTGCTGCAAAGCGGTTGCTGTTGTAGTTTCAGCATGTTGCCATGTGGTTGCTAAGGTGTTGCTATGCAGTTGCTAAGGTAATATAGGTGGGATTTAGCTTGTTTCCATGCAGTTGCTAAGGTAATATTAATGACTGACAAAGGAAACAGCACTGCAGTGTCAGGAGAGAGATAACTCACTCAAAGACGAGCAGACAACAGTGAGAACATGAGATGGAGATCAGACACTTACTGATCTTGTAGCCCAGCTTTTCGGAATGAACTCGTTTGGCCAAGAACTGTCCTTCAACCAGGGCTCGGATTTCCACCTCGCGGTCAAAGGCAGCTACCTGTGCAAGAGCGAACACAAAGACGGGCTTCAGGTAACCAAAGACCATTTCTGCTCCCATAAAGCATTCTTTGAGTCTGACGCCAACATTCCCACAGATGAGCTGAACTCAACTGACACCGCGAGCCATCAATCAACCTCAGGATGAGAACCGGGTTTGTGCTTTAACCAACCCATGCTGGAAAAATACAGATTCTGCTTAGAACCAAAAAGGTTTTGCAGACAGGAAATGATTATCTAGTTCTTTAGAAAATCTGTGTTCTGGTGCTTAAAACAAACCAGAAACCAAAAAACAGCCATAAAATAGCTTTTCTACACAACCAAAAAATTCAAGAATCCTTAATTTCATGAACATGCCCAGGTCAAAGTTTACCTCAAAATCACAGAAATAATAAATATATATTTGATTTATAGTTAATAAAAATAAAAAAAATTCACAAAGACATAATTTTCATGACAATTAAACAAAACTCCCAAATTGTCATTACTGCAATGCAATAAATAAATAAATAAATACATGCTGGCTTAAAGCTCCAGTAGGTAGCTTTTGTAAACAAATATTTGTTAAAACTCTCATTATGTCCTGAAAGTAGAATATGAGACAGATAATCTGTGTAAAAAAATCAAGCTCCTCAGGCTCCTCCCTGTGGTCCTACTGCCATTTTCAGAAATACACCGCTCCCGGTCAGAAACAACCAATCAGAGCCAGGAGGAATGTCTTAGCAGTGTCAATCACGCTCGTGTACGCGCTGATCACCCCTCTCTTGCACAGCGCGAGCCGTCGTTCGTGACTCTCCTGTTCAAACTCGTTCCTCCAAATGAACAAATCTTTTTTCGAGTCATTTCGTTCATTCAACGAACGAAATGACTCGAAAAAAGATTTGTTCATTTTGAACGAGTCTTTTTCGGAGTCATTTCGTTCATTCAACGAACGAATGACTCGAAAAAAGATTCGTTCATTTGGATGAACGAGTTCGAACAGGATCACGAACGTGCATCACAGAACAGAGCAAGGCGAGCATTTGTGCTTATAAAACTTAAAGTTTTTTATTTATTTTTGAAATGACCGATCATTTCGCTAGATAAGACCCTTATTCATCGTCTGGTATCGTTTAAAACCCTTTGAAGCTGCGCTGAAACTGTCATTTGGTACTCGAAACGGTTGTGTCCTATTGAAGTCCATTATATGGAGAAAAAGCCTGGAATGTTTTCATCAAAAAGCTTAATTTCTTTTCGACTGAAGAAAGAAAGACATAGACATCTTGGATGACATGGTGGTGAGTAAATTATCAGCAAAAGTTTTTTTTTAAAGTGAACTAATCCTTTAACGTTATCTTAGTAGCTATAACTTATAGAAAGAGTGCAACCTTATAAAGTTACATGTATTGCAAAATACATAATGATTTGAGGACCAAGTTTGTAGTCAAAGTATGGGCAGGCCATAGTCAATGTAAAGCATATTGTTGATGTTTCGTCCCTATTAGTGATTGTTCCATAACTGTTTATAATCCGCCGTCATCGGTGGTCCTGCTTACTAGCCTGCGCGTTCACGGCCGGCTCCGCTGAGGGGAGGAGCTGTGGAGGGAGGAGCTGTGGGGGAGGAGCTGTGGGGGAGGAGCTGTGGAGGGAGGAGCTGTGGGGGAGGAGCTGTGGGGGAGGAGCTGTGGAGGGAGGAGCTGTGGGGGAGGAGCTGTGGAGGGAGGAGCTGTGGAGGGAGGAGCTGTGGGGGAGGAGCTGTTGGGGAGGAGCTGTGGGGGAGGAGCTGTGGAGGGAGGAGCCGTGGGGGAGGAGCTGTGGAGGGAGGAGCTGTGGGGGAGGAGCTGTGGAGGGAGGGCTGTAGCGCAGCAGAGAGCAAGGGGGTTGGACCTGTAAGTTGTGCTTGTTCAAATTTTCAGGCTAAGTCAACATTTTCTCAAAACTCCCTACTGCAGCTTTAATTTTTTAAATTTTTTTTAAGTATCTGATCATATTAAAGGATATGTTAGGATGTCCACCAAAGATGCAGTATACCAATTTTCCACTTTATCGATCGTACGGATACAGAGCTACAGTGTTTTTTAGCTGTAGCGCCCCCTATTGGTGGAATTTTCGTTAAGCTTGAACAAGGCATTCAGCAAATATAGGTCAAGTCGTAAAAATAAGTTAATTAACTTATAACTTTGCAATGCTTCAATTAATCAAAATAAGTTTTTGCAAGCACTGTCCCTAGCTGCTGTGTTCCTATTTTGCTGAAGATCGGACCAACAGCCTAGGAGGAGTTAAAGAAAGGAAACATCTAAATGACGGATACATTTTATAGGCGGAAATAGAATCAGAGATGATTTGTACGGCTTGACTCAAGGATTCTGAGGGAGAAAAGAAATTTGTTTCTAAACCTTAGGGTTCTAAAGTTATGATCCAAAATGCAAATAGCCTTATTATAGCGCCACCTAGTGTCGGATGTGTGTCTGTGCGCCTGAGTATCAATTTTCTGTATTTGGACCCCTAAGAATCCTAAGATTTTAGGTTGAAATGTGACCAGCATGTTTTCATGAAAAAACGTTGTTCTCTGAGTAAAAACACTGTAAATACCACAGAAAGAACACAATCACAGTCGGTGCGACTGCTGGAGGGTTAATGAGCATCTTATTGTAGGTGAACTGAACTGTGACCCAATTAGCACAAATTAAGCAATTATCTGATAAGTGGCAATATTTGCAAACCTGTTCAGCCGAAGTAAATGAAGCTGAAAAGGGCAGATCAATCTGTAGCGAGTGTGTTGTTTACAGCACACACACTCGTGACTCACCCTTTGACCTTCAGCATTAAACCTGTGAACGCCGACAGCGGGAGGCGTAATCTCCATCGCGTCGAAATACATGCCTGAAAACACACAGACGCATCAGGACAAGGACAAACGGCTCGGCTTCATCAGGCTGCATCGATTAAACACCCACGTGAGACGCAGGGTCGTGAGAGAAGCATATGGACCCGACATCACTAATGTCTCTGAGACAAACACTGAGAATCCCGTCACTGGCTGAATGATACAGTAACATTCAGATGCTGTTTTTTAATGTATTTTTACATATTATTTCTATTACAGTTTAATGTGACTAGGATAATTATTTTGTATTTTAATAAAATGAATATAATTTTTTTTATTTCATTTCAGTTATTTATTTTATCACAATGAAAATGTTCTTTATGGTTTTAGTAATTTTGTTGTGTTTTTGTCATTTTTATTGTTTTTTTTAAACATGTCTATATATTTTTTAATAATTTTATTTCATTTTTAGTTATTTTAGTACATTAAGTTAATCTAAATGACAATGAGAAATGTTGCTCTGGAAAATTATCTGAAATCAAATAAAATATAAAAAATGTTTACTGATTTTATTTACTTTTTTAAATGTTTTATTATGGTTTTAGTCATTTAGTTTTTTATGTTTTTAGTCATTTTGTTGTGTTTTTGTCTTTTTTTTTTAAACCTGTATATATATTTCTTTTTATTTCAGTTTGAATTTAAGTTATTTTAATACATCAAATTAAACAAAATGAAAATGAGAAATTTTGCTTTGGCAATGAGCTGAAATAAAATAAGATGCATTTTATTTTATAATATTTTTTTAATTCAAGTAACGAAAGTGTTTTTTTGTTTGTTTTATTTATAACCCTGGTATCTACAATATTTAATCACCTAAATTTCCATTGTTTCCCATCGGTGTGGACCTCAAAGCGCTGGAGAAAAGTTCCCATGATCCTCCAGCACATTCATTACGAATCCTCTCTCGTGTGAAAGAGCCGTTTTTAAAGCTGTGAGACACAAGAGAAGAGTTTCAGGTGAAACACAAATAACCAGTAACTGTGACGCTGTTCACATTTAACACTTCAAACTTAAACGTTGTGCCTTTGAACGCTGTGAATACGGCTCTTTTCCTCGTCTGACAGACTGATGTGAATGAGGTCAATCTTCATTACATCTGAAGATAGAAGAAGAAACGCAGCACTTATACGAACTGGATACCTTTCTACTCAGGAAACAATTTCACATCCTCAGGAAAAAGCACATGACTAAAAACACTTTTTATACATTCAGCCTTGAAAGGTAAAGCTCCACATCCCTCACGTAAAGAAAAACACTCAAACATCATTTAAAAAACTGCAACAAGGTCAGTGGACAAAAAACAGTATTTACATTTATTACTCAAACACTGAAGTGTAGAGTTGAGGTTTTTCTTCAAGCACAGTGAATTATCACACAACATCTGTTCTTCTGTCAAACACGTATAGACCCGATCACACGCATGAGTGCACTAGACATTAAACACACACACAATCATACAAACAGCCAAATCTCACTAATAAATGTCATATTTCACCCAAAATCTAGAGAAAAAAATAGGGATTGCACCAATATAAAAAAATGTGGCCGATAACCGATAATTCTTTACATTTAAAGGCAGATAACCGATAAATTTGGCTGATAAATCTGAATCTAAATTTTTTTGTAATTTTTGAGAGCCTGATTACAAAAACAAAAGTCTCAGCATTAAAGCCGTGTCCCAAGCACACAATTTTATTGTTCTGATTATAATTGTATGTAGCCGATATTACAGACTTGCGCTGCACATGTTGCACTGAACTGTATATTCCAATCATATTTCAAGCAATTCAAAAGCATCATGTTGAACAGTGAACATCTGAAGCATCTCAGCTGAAGGAAATAATACATTATTTATCAGCTTTAATATATCGGCCCAATTTTCTTATCAGGCCGATAACGGTAACATTAAAAATGATCATATATCGGCCGGTACCGATATGGTGGCTGATATATATCGTGCATCCCTAGAAAAAATTATATAATTGTATTATAATTGTGTTATTTTGTCAGTCTGACGGTAACATACGCTGTGTTTTTTTACATCAGGCGCTGTGCGTGTTTTACCATATCAAAGCCATGTACGCGCTGCAGTTCACCGGGTTGCAGAAGATGTGGCCCTCGATTGTGGGTTTGGGTTCCTGGATCCACAGGAAAACCGTGTCGCTGGTGCCCAAACTGACCTATAAAGAGAATCCATAACCACATCACAACACAGCGAACACTAACACAGTCTGAGAACGCACAGTCTAACTTCATTTTCAGTTATGAAAACATTATTTCTGAATGTTGTTTTTAAAAGATTGGTTCACTTCAGAATAAAAAATTCCTGATAATTTACTCTCCCCACGTCATCCAAGATTGTTCATGTCTTTCTTTCTTCAGTTTAAAAGAAATGAAGGTTTTTGAGGAAATCACTCCGCCCAAATAGCAGTGCTTCGCCTTCTGAGAATATAGTTCCCAGTATGTATACAGTTAAAAGATGGCTGTGTCTCATATGACCTTGTTATTTGTACACACTGTGACTATACAAATCATAACATATAACTAGGAAAATTTTGGCGTTATTTTGTCACTTATTGGGATTAGTATGCTAGCTGGAGCCATTCACTTCCAGTCTTTGTGCTAAGCTAGGCTAGCGGTGGGTGCGTCAGACAGAGTTACGGCACGCACGGAGATGAAAAGGGTGTGTATGGACTTATCTAACTCTGGGGGATACTGTGAATAAGATAAAGTCCCAAAAAGGTGTGTGTGATCCTTTAAGTTATGTAAATGATTTAGTAATTTACTTGTTTTTGTAATTTTTATAAGTTTTCATTTTTTATTTATTTAATTGTTTTTTAATTTAATTTTAACTTCAGTTTTAGTTAAATCATTGAGACATTTTAGGAATGTTTTAATTACCATAGTTTGTGTTTGTATATTTTCTGTTATTTTTAAGTTAAAGTTTTAGTAATTTTGTTCTTTTTTGTAAACATTATATAGTTTTTATTAAATTTAAGTTTTAGTTTTTAGTAACTTTAGAAATCTTGTCTTATCAACTAGCTGAAATAAAATACTCCTTTTTTATATTTCAGCTTATGTCATTTAAAGTTTAAATAGCCTAACTAAAATGTTTATTACTGCTTTTATTTTAGTGAACTATAGATTTAAGCCCAAATTACTTATAATAGGCGAAGACGATATTATTCAAAAGTAATATGCAGATATCATTTTTTTGTTGTTGTGTAGTTGACCAAAAGTGACCAGTTGTGAATATGTGCAAAATTTCATAACTTTTCATCATGTCTTAAAATGCACACTAGATTTCAGTACAGCACATTTGGTGTTTGAGCCCTAATAATGTTTAGTATTTTCATATGTTTATTAGTAAAACACTCACTGCTAGATCTCCTTCTTGTAGCCTCATACCAGCCAGAGACCCTGGAACGACACAAAACATTTCTCATCCTTAAAGGTGCAATGTGTGATATTTCTGAGGATCTATTGACGGAAATGCAATATAAGATCCATAACTATGTTTTCAGTGGTGTATAAAGACCTTGCATAATGAACCGTTATGTTTTTATTACCTTAGAATGAGACATTTATATCTCCATAACCGCGGGCGCCCCCTTCTATGGAGGTCGACATATTGTGTGGTCATGTTTCTAGCGTAGCCGACAGCAAACAAACGTGTTTCGTTACTATGTTGCTCTTCGTGCAAGAAAGCAAGTTTAGTTGAGCGAATAAAACACTGACACCATGATGAACAAGTAACAATAATAATCGCAATAACATATAGTTTTACTGAATAATTAAGTAAACATAATTTCTTAATTTATCCTTGTAAAGAAACCTCATTGCTGAACTGCTACTCTCTGCTGTCTCAGACGATGACATATTTTCCTGTCGGCCACCGTAACTTCTGTTGGTTGCAATTCGTAACCTCACCACTAGATGCCGCTAAAAATCACACACTGCACCTTTAAATCGAACAAATAAACCTTCTTCCCTAATCCCTACATGTCTGCTGTTTGAACACAGACGTCACAGAGCTGATAAAGACGTCTGATGCTGGAGTGTAACGCGCTTCTGCTAACACAGTTACGCTGACGTCTCTCTCATGCTTTAATCTGGAGCGCAGAGAGAGGAGAGGAGAACACTTCAGATTTAATCACAGGTGGTCAACGTTATTCTTGGCAGTCTTGCAGAAACCAAAAGTTCGATAAATCACTGGAAACGTCACGCTAACAGGAGCTTCAGCGCCCAAAGAAAAATGATCCTGGAATTCTAATTTCAATACAACAGGAAAAAAAAAACGGGGAAAAAAGAATTTCAGCACTTTCTAGAAAAATGAAACTTATGCTGTCAATGCGCAGTAACTTTACATCACATGAAATTAAGCTACTTGATAAAACAACCTCCTCGTACATCTGCTATTTTAGTACTATTGATATATTATTATAGTATTTATTCATATTTTATTTTTATATTTACAGTTTTTTATCTTAATTTTAGTTTGTTTTAGTAATTTTGCTATGTGCTAATAATTAATTAAATAATAAAAATGTCAAATTAAAATAAATAATGTTAAAATAAAAGCAATCAAAATAAAAGATGAGATATATTATTTGTTTCCGTGCATGTGCACATTAACCATCACCAGAGAACCGTGAACATGCAAATGTGCTGTTCAATTATTGAAATATTTAATTAAAATCTCAGGGGGACTCCAAGAAAATATTTGAGCTCAAAGTGGTTTGGCTGACAAAAACGTTTGGGAAAAATTAATTAAGATTAATTCACCTCAGCAGTCGTTCTAGGCCTTTTTGTGTGAAGTATAAATTCCACGAAATTATCATGACCACGGGTTCAGAAGACACATATATTTTTGTAAATCAACCAAATGACAAGTTATACTTCTAATATAATTTATATTCATTTAAAAAATATTCATATATTCAATATGAATATATAGTATTCATTATATATAAATATATATATACACACACTCAGTATATAGTAAAAATATATAAATTAATATAAATTATATTAGTAACATAAATTGTTACTTTAATATATATATATATATATATAAATTGTAAATTGAATATTTATTCTATATATTATATATACTTATATTAATTAATATTAATGTATATTATACTATTATATATATATATATATATATATATATATATATATATACACATGTGTATAGGCTATATATATATAACCATTTAATTTTTTATATGTATATATATCATTGTTATATGTAAAAAATTGTATATCGTATATATATATATATATATATATATATATATATATATATATATATATATATTTCTCTCTTAATTTTTAATTTAAGTTAATGTTTCAGTAATTACGTTTTTGTCATTTTTATTAGTTATGTTTTTTTATTATATGTTTTTTTTTTAATATGTCTATGTGATTTATATATTTTTATTAATACTTAATTTTTTATTATTGTTTATTATATTATACAGAAATAGAAATATATATATGAATGTGTGTGTGTGTGTGTGTGTGTGTGTGTGTGTGTGTGTGTGTGTGTGTGTGTGTGTGTGTGTGTGTGTGTGTGTGTGTGTGTGTTTCTTGGAAGGGCTGCATGTATTGTGTGTTGTTGCTGCCATCTACAGTCAGTGAGATCTCATCATTATTTTGATGCTGATCCGTCTGTAACCCGGTGAACACAGAATGACAGAATGGCAGAACATCTGCAGGTTTTACCAGGGTTGTCTCCAGTGAAGGCCACCACTTTACAGCTCTGAGGAAACCCGTAGCGTTCGGTGTAATACGGAGACACACAACCCTGTAGAAGAGACACACTTCATCACTTCAGGCCTCAGTGAGCATCTGATACAAACAAGATGTCAAAGTTAGATATTTTTACAGTAAAAACAATCTAAATCACCAGAACAGCTGTAGTCGGTGTGAGATCACCGAGTTTTTCAGCCAACTCCGGCGCTGTGGCGTTCAAACACGCCTGAGACCAACGTTTCTCACGAATGTCCATCAGATTCATCCCAGAACCTTCATGTAAAGAGAAACACACATGATTAGACCGTGTGAGAGTCAATACAGTTTAGTTATGAAGACTTCAGGTCCAGAAAGATCCTTCTTAATTATTCACACTTTAATGCTCCAGCTCAAACCTCTTCATCTGATCACAGTTTTATATTCACCGCTGATTCAACTGGGGAAATATTCTACAGGAGAGTCATCAGTGAGTTATTTATAATGCATCATTTCTTGACAGGGTAGGTGAGTAACGGAATACATGTAACGGCGTTATGTAATCAGGATACAAAAATCCAGTAACTATAATTCGTTACAGTTACGTCAAAAAACGTAGTATAGTTACTTTTAGAAAAAAGGGGGGGTACTTTCAGGATTACAATGGTTTCATTTAAAACAAAATAAATCTGTATTTTGGCATAATAACACTATATTAAGCGTTGCTTGATTAATGACTCACGACACGAGTCACGTGTGCCACCCGCTGGTGCATGTGCAAAATAACACCTCTCTACAACAATCTCCTCAGACATGGATTGAATCTGCTGCTAGAAACGAGGTAAAAATACTTTCCTTTCTCGGAAATTCCGCTGCTATTTTGTTTTTAAAGAAGAAAATGCCAACAACATGGTTGTACAGTGCAAACTGTGCCTTCCAGCAACAACAACACTTTCTTTATCGAAGGACTCGAACATCCAACCTAAAAATTCTTTATTATATTTGCTTGAGAAAAATGAATTTGTATTCTCTATTTTCCTGACGACGAAACATTTCCATTGTCTAAAAATTGTTTCTTATTATATTTGCATGAAAAAAATGAATTTGTATTCTCGATTTTAAGGATTTTAATACCATACTGTAGCAACTAGATGTCTGTATAGTCCTTTATATTAATATTTATTCAGGGCTGTGAAATTCTTAATAAATAAAAGTTTTTTTTTTTAAATAATATCTGTCCTTGAAGTAATCCAAAAGTAATCAGTTGCATTACTTTCATATTGTGGTACTTGGATTACGTTACAGAATCCTTTTTTTTATGAAGTAATTTGTAACTGTAACGGAATACATTTTTAAAGTAACCCTCCCAAGCCTGTTTCTTGACATAGCATAAGCGATCAGAGGACAGAATCATTTTAGTCTAAACACAGTTTTACAGTGAAGAATGAGAGTACCGTCGCTGTAGTCGATCGGCGCGTAGTCGCCCAGGAACAGCGTTGAAGCGAAACTGCTGATCAGTGATATTCTCTGAAAACATACATGAATGTACATCAATTCTACATATAATTATAATTACACACTCACACACACATATATCAATCATGAGACATATTTATCATATCATGATGAATATTTATTTATTACTGAACCAATGCGTTTACAGCTGATTTAATCGCTTGAATATAATTAAAATGACTATTTACATAATAAAAATAAAACAACATTTTTTCAACAAAATAATTATTTTAAACTCTATAATAATTTTTTGATAAACATACTTTATAACATATAATATAAAAACATTTTCATTTACATAAATTCTATATATAATTACACACACACACACACATATATATATATATATTATATAATTTAAATAATTTTTTATTTAATATAATTCATATTAAAGTAGTTTGATAAGCCATTTTTTTATTGTGTTGATTTATTTCCTACTGAAACATGCATTTGTGATAAACAAACATTTCCCTTGTTATGTTCAAACAGCTTTATATTTCATTCTAGAGTGTTTTATTAATCAGTTTTACCTCCGACTCGTTGAATACATTCGGCTTCAAGCGATAAATCTTTGCAATCTGATTTCCAGTGAAGCGCTGTATGAAAAATACAGAAAATGTTATTAATATCATTTTCATTATAGATAATATAAACAACACAGATTTGGCAGGGTTAAACGCACCTCATATGCTCGTGATCCAGTGATGTCAGCGAGCCTTTGAGCGCCTCCTACTGTCTCCTCCAGATACTGACACTGATCTGCCGTACTGGAGTCCATCCACACCGGACTGTCCTGCAGCGCAAAACTGTCCTACAGCACACACACAATACATATACACACCCTGCACGCAATTTTACCTGTACAGGAACACGCCGACTTTTGGGGACTTAATCTTATTCGCCGTATCCCCCAGAGTTAGATAAGTCCATACACACCTTTTTCATCTCCGTGCGTGCCGTAACTCTGTCTGACGCACCCACCGCTAGCCTAGCTTAGCACAAAGACTGGAAGTGAATGGCTCCAGCTAGCATACTGCTGCCAATACGACAACAATTTTTTTCCCCCTATTTATATGTTGTGATTTGTATAGTCGCATTGTGTACAAATAACAAGGTCATATGAGACACAGGCATCTTTTAACTGTATACATACTGGGAACTATATTCTCAGAAGGCGAAGCACTGCTACTTGGGCGGAGTGATTAGCAAGTAGCAGTGCTTCGCCTTCTGAGAATATAGTGAGATGGCTGTGTCTCATATGACCTTGTTATTTGTACACACTGTGACTATACAAATCACAACATATAAATAGGAAAACGTTGGCGTTATTTTGTCACTTATTGGGAGCAGTATGCTAGCTGGAGCCATTCACTTCCAGTCTTTGTGCTAAGCTAGGCTAGCGGTGGGTGCGTCAGACAGAGTTACAGCACGAACGGAGATGAAAAGAGTGTGTATGGACTTATCTAACTCTGGGGGATACAGTTAATAAGCTAAAGTCACAAAAAGTCGGCGTGTTCCTTTAAAAGACATCTAATAACCGTCCAAACACAGCAAGACGTGTTGTATGGCTGTATGTGAAAATGTAATAGTCTAAACGATCGCCCACTAATAGACTAGTCATCAATTAGATAACAAAGAAATGAAATGAGTGAAGAAATGAAACCAAACGCCTTGTAATCACTGTTTACTTTGCTTACATGATAGAATATCCTACATTTCGCAAGTTATTTTAGCAAAAACGACATTCAAGGTTGTTTTGGCTAGAAGTGTGTTACTCATAGCCGGACTATATCGGGTCTAGTTCACCTATAGGGAGATGACGGTTATTGCTTGCTGGGTATATACTACTACACACACAAGCTCTAAATAAGCAATGCTACTATAAAACACTTCATATTTGTGTGGATTGAGGGTGTTTTATGCTCCCACTTCTACATGCAATGTAAGATTTTATACAAAACAAACACATATTTGATCCTTTCTAATCTCTGAAAGCTTGTGTCATCATACATCAGGTGAAGTATTAACCATTATTGATGGACGTTAGACCCAAAACAAACAGTCCGAGCGCGAGGACAGTTAGGAGAATAACTGTGGCTGTAATCCTCAGAGAAACACCTGTGATGTGAGGAGAAGGGAAACTGTGCTGATGTTGTCGTCACCTGTAAAAGGTCGTGTAAATGTTTCTGAGGGTCCAGATGTTTGAGGGTTTGTCTCGTGCCTGTCCTCCAGAACACACTGCCATGTTGCTGACACATAGATTAAATAAAACAGATTAAGCATCAGTCCAAACATGCAGTAAAATCCAGGCCTGAACTGAATTTTCATTAACAGAAAAACACAGAAAGTACAGCAAAAATAAGAATATATATATATATATATATATATATATATATATATATATATATATTCTGTAAAAAATATTTAACGCAGCATCCGTTTTTAGCATTACTGCATATGATCACGAAAACAATAAAAATGTGTCATTTATTATAACGGATTTACGTGAAGATTGTTTTAAGTTCACTTAAATTGAAAGTTGTTATATTTTTTAAAGCCAATTAAATGTTAAAAAATTAAGGCTTTCAATTATACTGTACTGTTGATGGCAATAATTACATAAAATTACATAACAAAAAAGGCCTTATGCCATTTCTACATTCATTTGGAGATTAAATGTGAAATTGTACATATATTGAATATAATAAGTATACTATTTATATTAGTGCTATTTGTATTTTTTAAAAATACCAGTTTTTTTTGCTATGACTAAAATTTTTAAATGTCTGTCAGTCACAAAGTTCATGATGAGTTTTCTTTTCTTTTCATGAGTGTCAGTTTAATAAATGTTTTACACATTTTACCATGTTCAAATACAGAAAATCCCTAAAATTTCCCCAAATCAACACTGAAAATTCACATTTAAAAAATACTGATCATCATTATGAGGGGCGTTTTATTTCAGATAATTAAATAGTATATTAAACTACATAAATAACCCATTAAAAGTCACCTGTCCACTGCCTGAGACGGCCTTCACTCGAGAGAAGTCAAACCCAGCGCTCCTCATCTTCTCCAGGAGAACGTCAAGCGCCTGCAGTCCGAACACACAAACAGCACAACACAACACGTCACAACACCAACACGTCACAACACAAGACAACACGTGACGACACAACACAACACATGACGACACAACACGTCACAACACCAACACGTCACAACACAACACAACACGTGACGACACAACACGTCACAACACAACACATGACGACACAACACGTCACAACACAACACGTCACAACACAACACAACACAACACGTGACGACACAACACGTCACAACACAACACGTCACAACACAACACAACACGTGACGACACAACACGTCACAACACAACACAACACATGACGACACAACACGTCACAACACAACACGTCACAACACAACACAACACATGACGACACAACACGCCACAACACAACACGTCACAACATAACACAAACACAACACAAACAGCACAACACACCACACGAATAATCACTGTAGGTTAGACATGTTCTCCTCATGTATTATACAGTATATCTAGCCCTTCTCTACAGCTGTTAGCTTTACCTTCACCCACATGAGCGCTGGAGACGTGACCGTCAGCTGGTCTGTCTGGATGTGGACTCCTCCATGAGTCCTGCAGAAACACACAGGGAAAAATCAGGATTCTGAGGGAAACAACTGTGTTACTGGACACAAAAAGCATATCAGGAAATATTAAAATTGAATTCCAGGCCTAGAAAACTAATGGACATCATCATTTACATCAGTATACCAAATATAACTTTGTCTACTTATGTTTATCTAAAAACCTTTATTGCTAATAAATTGTTCTTTATGAGTTTTTGTAATAATTCCTTAGCCAGTCATTAATAATAATTCCTTATCCAGTCATTAATAATAATTCCTTATCCAGTAATCATGGACCATGGGAACGCTGTACAACAGAAATTTGATATTTAAAAGTATAAGCAGCAATTTGGCATCTTCAACCAATGAAGTGAGTGAATGTAACACATGAAGTGAGTGAATGTAACACATGAAGTGAGTGAATGTAACACATGAAGTGAGTGAATGTAAAACATGAAGTGAGTGAATGTAACACATGAAGTGAGTGAATGTAACACATGAAGTGAGTGAATGTAACACATAATGTGAGTGAATGTAACACATGAAGTGAGTGAATGTAATACATGAAGTGAGTGAATGTAATACATGAAGTGAGTGAATGTAACACATGAAGTGAGTGAATGTAACACATAATGTGAGTGAATGTAACACATGAAGTGAGTGAATGTAACACATGAAGTGAGTGAATGTAACACATGAAGTGAGTGAATGTAACACATGAAGTGAGTGGATGTAACACATAATGTGAGTGAATGTAACACATGAAGTGAGTGAATGTAACACATGAAGTGAGTGAATGTAACACATGAAGTGAGTGAATGTAACACATGAAGTGAGTGAATGTAAAACATGAAGTGAGTGAATGTAACACATGAAGTGAGTGAATGTAACACATGAAGTGAGTGAATGTAACACATGAAGTGAGTGAATGTAACACATGAAGTGAGTGAATGTAACACATGAAGTGAGTGAATGTAACACATGAAGTGAGTGAATGTAACACATGAAGTGAGTGAATGTAACACATGAAGTGAGTGAATGTAACACATGAAGTGAGTGAATGTAACACATGAAGTGAGTGAATGTAACACATGAAGTGAGTGAATGTAACACATGAAGTGAGTGAATGTAACACATGAAGTGAGTGAATGTAACACATGAAGTGAGTGAATGTAACACATGAAGTGAGTGAATGTAACACATGAAGTGAGTGAATGTAACACATGAAGTGAGTGAATGTAACACATGAAGTGAGTGAATGTAACACATAATGTGAGTGAATGTAACACATGAAGTGAGTGAATATAACACATGAAGTGAGTGAATGTAACACATGAAGTGAGTGAATGTAACACATGAAGTGAGTGAATGTAACACATGAAGTGAGTGAATGTAATACCTGAACTCCGGCAGCTCGCTGTCAAACTGAACACTGCTCTGGTGAACAACCGCAAGCTTTCCATCAATCGCCACCACTTTCAGCTTAAAAGATCAAACCAGGACGTTACATTTCAGTTTAAAACTGTCTGCATCAGTTTAATGAACAGTTATATTCATGCATTTGGCCGATGATTTTATTCAAAGCTATTTTCAGTGCATTCAAGGTATGCATTTTATCATGAACCCAAATTTTATGATGTTATTAATTTAATTGCATGTGTCCACTTGCCCATGCCAGGCTCATTTAATGATTTTGTTGTAAAATTCACACTTTTTGAGCACTAGGTGATCTCTCATCCT
This sequence comes from Siphateles boraxobius, assembly GCF_051911475.1. Taxonomy (NCBI): domain Eukaryota; kingdom Metazoa; phylum Chordata; class Actinopteri; order Cypriniformes; family Leuciscidae; genus Siphateles; species Siphateles boraxobius. Next base: position 34,256,115 of record NW_027508722.1, read on the forward strand.
GATCCGTGGGTCAACACAAATATCTAATCAAATATTGAAGATTCTGAGAGATCAAAGGTCATTGAAAGGCCACTGGTTGACCATTAATCTCAGTGTTGGTGCAGTGATTACACTCAGAGCCAGATTATACTAAATGTGAATTTAAGAGCTCTTTCTAAGCATTTTCATGATGATTGTCGGTAGCACTTTACTGTTGCTCATGTACATACTATGTAGGCTACTTATTGCAATAACTGGGTGGGTAATAATAACTAGGTAGCCTACTAACTCTAAACCTACCCCTAAACTTAACCTTTATCCATGTATCAACCAGTACTTTCTTATGTAATATACTGTAAGTACTTGTAATGTAAAATAAAGTGCAACCTAATTATCTAAATGTGTTTTTTATAACGACTACAAAGAAATATCATGGTACTTTTTTCTGTTTTGTTTTTTACATTTACCATAATTTTACCGAGGTATTCTTTAAAATAACTTTAACTACCACGTAAATATCATGGTAAATCACTGTACTAGTAGCACTACACTGCTTTTTGTAAGTGGCTCTATCATAAAACATCATTCAATTATTTCTACAGTCCAGTACGTCTCTTATCCAATATAGACACTGACATGTTTATTTATAAACACCCCTCTTCAATAAAAGCGTGTGTGCGTGTGTGCGTGTGTGTTTCTACCTGTTGCGTGCTGAAATCAAACCCTAGAAAACAAGAATCTGCTACTTCAGCCATTCAGATCACAAACATCCCGCCATCGAACGCTACAGTAGCGAAATCTAACATCATTAATATTCATGAGGACGCTAAAGCAAACTTCCTGGAGCGACAGTCATGTGACCTACTTAATATTCATAAGCTCAACCTTCACCATGGCTGGATTCGTTCATTCACCCGCTGACTAGAGTTCCACTCACCAATCACGTCGGCGAACTGCATGTAGACTAATGAATATTCATGACCTCAGCGAGCATGTGATATTAACAGGTACAGGACACTTAAAGGGACTGCGCATCTCCGAAAAAACATGTTTTGCAAAGTTTCATGAACTTTAACCTGTAGCCCAAGGCATGTCCGTTGTGTAATTATTGTCATGCGCTTTAGAGATGTATTTAAAACAGCTAATTTACTAATATATATTTTTTCAGTACATATAATATTCAGAAACAGGAAACTATTAGCCTAATAATGTCTGAGACAATTCATAGAAGTATCAGAGGAAGTGAACAGGAGAAAGAGAAGATTAAACATACACGTGTAAAAACATTGATAACTTATTCACACCACAGTCGTTTAAGTGTGAAATAAATTTGAGGTGAATTTAAATTACTCAAGTGTTAAATTGTATTTTATCAAAGTGAGTTGGATATTGTGTTATGTAAATGTATATTTTAGCTTAAATTAAACACATTTCAGCTGAGAGAAAGAGAGAATTTAAGGCATTTTCAAACGATACATTTTTTGTGTGCAATGATGCATGTCTCGGTTAATTATTAACCATTGCATATTGTAATATTTCAATGTTGCAAGCAATTCATCTAAACAAACAGCAGTATTACTTAGCCAATAGACTTCAACTTTCACATAATTACGTGCAAAATGAGTTCACCTCACCCTCTGCATCAACAATACTGTGCAAACATGCTGAGGAACTGGATTAATGAAATTATGAAGTTTAACCGCATCATTTTCTTTTTCTAATGTCATTCTTTTTCCTTATTTATTTGTTTCTCACACAGACTTTGCAAAGTGCACATCATATGAATATTAATATATGAATATTGCACATGAATATCTTACCATTCGCAAACAGAACAACCTTGAATTGCCCTGGTTTGTTTGCACTTTGTTGCAACTCTCGGAGGCAATGCCCACAAAACACACATCCACAGGAGATCTTCTGTTCAGAGGAAATCAAGCTGCATTTATGATCATACTTCAATAAAAGTGTGTGTTATCAGGATGAAGCCTTGCTGTTGCTCATCTCTGATGTGTTCAGATGTGTGGGGAGAGATGAAGACAGATCACTCAGACCAGACCAGCGTTAGGATGGACATCGCACTGTTAAAAGAGCAATACAACTCCATCAGAGCCGAGCAGAGACGGCAGACTCATGTGCTGTGCTTCAAAACAGGTAAGACATCTGGTACTCAGCTCACAGAGAACGTTCTCCCTATATATATTTAGCATTTCCACTATTATAACCCATGCAAGGGGGAAAAAAGAAAACCAAAATGCATTAAGAAAAAAGCATCATGTGACAACTTGCCTTACCCTGATTGTATGTGAAATAGGCCTACTCCTGTCAGTGCAATCTTCTTTATTTACAGAAGCTTTTGTCCTAGTGTTTGTCACTGTGGTTTTATTATTTTAACTCGTTAGTTAACGTACAAAACCACTGATTTGATTTAACCAACAGACATTTGAATACCCAGCGATCAAAATCGTTTAGCTAACGTTGACATTAAGTTATATGAAAATGTTATTTCTGACTGTTCTATTCTTTAATGCAACTCTTTCCAACATTCCATTTCGTGATTTTGCAAACATTATGGGAACGTTATTTTTGAATGTTCTCTGAATATTCTGAAACAAGTAATAACATGTAAAGAAAAACATGTCCAACTAAAACATTTCAGAAATAAAAACGCTTCATGAACAATGTATTTAAACAACGTTTTGAGAGCATTATTAAAGGCCAGATAGCCTAATTTTATTTACCATTAAATTACTACATACATTCCTCACATTCTTTCAACCATTCATTCAAAATAACTCACAATTTCATGAATAAACCTTTTAATTCAGCTCTAAATATCTTACATTGGGTGTCTTTGCTGACCTCTTGTGGAAATAAACAAAATAACATGATATTTCATGACTCTAGCCACTAGATGGCGTTATATCTCTATATGGAGTAAATGAGCTGTTCCTGAGTCCTAAAGTGAGTTCGGTTCAGTATGCAGATACACATGTAGACAGGGGTGCCGCAAGCAATTTTGGGGCCCAATGAAAGAATATAAGGTTGCGTTTCCATTAATAAAAGCAATCTCTGCTGGGTCTTTAGAATCATCCAAACTTTCACACACTTAGCGGCGCCCCTGCATTTAGACAAGTTTTAGCATTTTAAGTTTGAATTTTGAGCCTTTTTAGGTTTTTCTATTTGTACTGAAGTATTTCTCGCATTCCATTTATTTCTAAGGAGGTCAAATTGACCCGCGAGGGAAGGATTTGTTGCCTTTTTTAAATTGCAACCACAAAACTCCTCGCATGCATTAAAAAAATAAGAGTGTGTATTCGCGGTTCAAGTGCGAAAAAAGTCCTGGGGTCTTGGGCCACTCTTATGAACACTCAATTTATAATTTCTTTTTTCTTCAAAATTGATTTCCGGGTCAAAATGTTGTATTTAATGTCAAATGCTCTTCTTGTGTTCATCTACAGCACAGAACAGTGAAGAGATAGATGGTGAAAATCTAGTCGACGTGCTTCCCGTGTTCCAGGTCAAGCGCTCTCCTTCAACGCAAGCACCAGTCAGTGAGTTTGCAGTATATTGTGCTGGCGGTCCGTGGCGCACACATCTGGATGCGCACCGTCTCACACACACCACATCTGGATCTGAACACAGGAGTCACGTGTCTTCTGAAGCCTCCCGCACGAGCTCGGACTCAGAACGGCTCACGGACTCTCTCGATCTGAAGATGGAGAACACCAGTGTTCTGAACTCCAGGAAGAGTTCTGCTCCAGCGGTTCTGTCCCGTCAGATGAGCTTTGGGAGTTATCGCTCCACTCCCGCAGGATCCAAACATCAGCCGTTCCCTCAGAGGAAAAGCCTGAGGAAGTCTGAGACCGCCCGGAGACTCGGCCTGTACGCATCACTGTAACGGTGACTGAAACAAACATACAGGGAACGTTCTCAGAATGTTATGGACAGTAACGTTGAAGGTGCATTGTGTAATATTTAGGAGGATCTGTTTACAGAAATGCAATATCATATTCATAACTATGTTTTCAGTTGTGTATAAAGACCTTACATAATGAACCGTTATGTTTTTACCAGCTTAGAATGAGCCGTTTCTACTGTATCTACACACACCGCGGGTCTCCTTAAATCCACATGTTTCTACGGTGGCCATAAACAGACAAACACGTTTCGTCACTATGTTGTTCTTCGTGCAAAGAAGCTGCTAAAGTCAGCGAAAAAACAAAACAATGACACAATGATGAACAAGGAACAATAATATTCACAATAACATATGGTTTTACTGAGTAATTAAGTAAACACAATTTCTTAATTTATCTTTGTAAAGGAACCTCATTGCTGAACCGGCTACTCTCTGCTGTCTCAGACGACGACATCACTTCCTGTCGGCCACCGTAACTTCTGTTGGGTGTAATTCACAACCTCCCCACTAGATGTCGCTAAAAATCACACACTGCACCTTTAAAGGAACATTCGTTCAAAGTGATCTGGTCTCTAATAATGCTCTCAAAATTCCATCATTCATGGAACTTTTTGGAAACGTTTTCATTTGTTTGACATTTTTACACGTTTCTTGTTTCAGAACGTTCAGAAAATATTCTAAAGTAACATTTGGACCAGATTTGGACGTACAGAGAACATTTAGAAATAACGTCTTCTTAACTTAATGGGAAAATTTTTAGAACATGCTTTTGGCAAAAAGGTGCATTAAGCATTTCATACTTTTTGTGTGTTATGTACCAGTAGTATTCTGACAGAAATGAGCTGACAACATAAACAGTGGACATTTCTTATTGCTTTATTGATATTCATAGTATGAAGAAAGCTCATGCGCACTTGACATATTGTTATATATTGAGATGCATTGGTTTATAACACATTAACACGATATTACAGGAGTCAAATAATTGAATAATTAGAGTCACCAGATGCATTTGCATCATATTACTAATGTTTCCTTTGCATGGTTTGCACAATCAGGTTAATTGTCTAATCAATGTTTAATGTACACTGTGAAAAATTGTAAATAAAACAACAATACTATTTCAGTCTTTCTACTTTAACATTTCATGTTTAATTCAGTGTGTCACTTTATGTTTCTTTGTAACTATTACTAGGCTACAAGCACAATCCGTGTAACCTGACACTGATATTTATATAATTGAAACATTGATGATTTAAAAATATCTCTATCTAATTATATATTAGCATTTATAAATTATGATTTATAATTAATCATTTATTCACTCTGTCTCTCTCTCTCTCTGTCTCTCTCTCTCTCTCTCTCACTCACACACACACACACACACACACACACACACACACACACACACACACACACACACACACACACACACACACACACACACACACTTGTACATCTATCTTTATGAGGACATTCATTGACACAATGCAATCTCCAGCCGCTTACCCTAACCTTACTCATCACGACTAAGTGCTTAACCCGAACCCTTACCCTAAACCTACCCGTAACCTACTTATAACCTTATCTCTAAAACCAGGTCTTGACCCTCAAACAGGCCTTTAAAGGGGTCTCAGAAAGTGAGGACCGGGCAAAATGTCCTCACTTTACTCTCTTTGTCCTCACTCCAATGGTCTAACACCCAAACTGGTCCTCACAAAGATAGTTGTACAAGTACACACACACACACACACACACACACACACACACACACACACACACACACACACACACACACACACACACACACACACACAATACCAGAGTGTACATAACAGTTATTCATTAAATAAAAAGCTCTATATTAATGACATATTATGACATTAATGACATATGTTAATGATATATTACATATAAACTGTTTCTTTGCTTTTTTACTGACAATTTTCTCCAAACAGGTGCTGGAGTCAAGTTAGTCATGTGAACTCTCAGGGACAAGCACTTGCATTTCCTCATTTGGCTTTGGATAAAACAGTGTAAAAATAATTAAATGATTACCATTATTACAAACATGAATAAAAAAAATAACAGAAACTGTTCATCCCCCGTCCAGCAGGAGGTGCTAAAAGCAACAAAACAAATCTGATGACGCTTGACATGACGAGTGCGACCGGAAGTGACTGAGAACCAGGAAGAAAACAACAACAACATCACGTGTGCGCCGCGCAGAAGAGTAGGTGAGACGTCCTCAACATCTCGACAACAACAACCGAGATATTTAATCACATTAACAACACATTTACATACATATAGAAGTATATCATCTATATAAACCGTCTAAAAGTGTCTAATCGCTGATGTTATTTTAAGCGTACATTCTGGATTTCTAGGGGATTTCCATCCATTCAAGAGCTGCTGTGTTTCAGTTTCAGTATCAGACGCGTTTGATTCCGATCCTCATCCTCGACCTCGACCTCGTCTCTGCGGGTTTGTAGCGATGGATGAGCAGCACATCCAGGCCCGGCTGATCGCTCTCCTCCGGCAGGACAAACTCTCTCTGTGGCTCGAGCCCTTCACGACGGACACCGGAGACCCGGAGCTCCACAAGATACAGGTGAGCGTGTGTGTGTGTGTGTGTGTGTGTGTGTGTGAGAAACACACCTGCTCGATCATCTGTTACTCCTGCTAACTGCTTCACTCATGTCTTCTGCTCAGGAACTGGCTGTGAAATACGCTCATGTCACTGGCTTCACTGTGAGTGTGTGTGAGTGAGTGAGTGAGTGTGTGTGTGTGTGTGTGTGTGTGTGTGAGAGAGAGAGAAACACACCTGCTCGATCATCTGTTACTCCTGCTAACTGCTTCACTCATGTCTTCTGCTCAGGAACTGGCTGTGAAATACGCTCATGTCACTGGCTTCACTGTGAGTGAGTGAGTGAGTGAGTGAGTGAGTGAGTGTGTGTGTGTGTGTGTGTGTGTGTGTGTGTGTGTGTGTGTGTGTGTGTGTGTGTGTGAGAGAGAGAGAAACACACCTGCTCGATCATCTGTTACTCCTGCTAACTGCTTCACTCATGTCTTCTGCTCAGGAACTGGCTGTGAAATACGCTCATGTCACTGGCTTCACTGTGGAGGAAGTGATGTCATCGCTGGAGAGCATCAGATCAGACACCAGCCGGAAAGATGAAGGGAATAAAGAGTTTAAAGTGACTTCAGTGGCTTCGCTTGAGCTTCACCTGCCCAGAGAAGAAGGAGAGGTGCGGGATCATGCTTTCAGATTCACTATTACTCAACTGTCCACTGATTTAACTCTGTGTTTGTTGTTTCCTTCAAGAAAAAGAAAAGGAAAGTTCCTTTAAAAACCAAACTGGACATCACCACTCAAGAGCTGAAGAATCGGTGAGTCAAGACATGTTACAACACAGACTGTTCCAAAGCACCGTCACAGAGATGAACTGGGAAATAACAGATTAATTGATGCAAACTGCATTAAATATGAAACAAAGTCAATTCTGATGTAAACTTTAGTGTTGATCAATTATGAAACAAGATCAGTTCAGTTCAATTCTATAAGCAGCTCTACAGAAGACAATGATGTCATTATTCAGTTCAGTTCAGGGATGATTCATTTTAGTTCAGTAACTGTAAAGTTAATCAATTATTAAACAAATTAAATTCAGTTCAATTCTATTAGCAACTCTACAGAAGTGTTATTCAGCTCAGTTCAGTTCAGGGTTGATTCGTTTCAGTTCAATGACAGTTAATCAATAATGAAACAAGTTCAGTGCAGCTCTACTGAAGACAATAGAGTCATTATTCAGTTCAGTTCATGACAGTGTAAATGTTGCAAAATGAATCATTTATGAAGTGTAAATGTTGATTTCTTGGTGAATCATTTCTGTAGTGATTCACTAATTTAAACGCTTCTATCTCATCCTCTGTATCCTGTTATTGATTATAAACTTATTCTGCTTTTAAAGGATAAGCGAGGAGTTTAAATTCAAACACTTCAATCTGATTCTGTCGGGAAAGAAACTGTCTCTAGGTAAACGACTGACGCCTATCTGAACATTTCCTCGTACATCCGTTGATCAGCGCATGTTGTAAGACGAGCCGTGTTTGTTTCAGGGATGAGGCTCGATGAACAGAACGTGAAGAACAACAGTAAGATCATGGTGCTGAACGTCACGTCGGATGAGGTGAAGAACATGATGCTGGAGGAAGAGGAGAAGAAGCGCAGTCAGGATGAAGGAGTGCAGAGGACACAGAAGGGCTTCCAGATCCTGTCAGAGAGAGGTGAACATCACACGCATGTTTTACACCAGATAGTCTTTTACAGACTCGGATTGGTCAAAATACACAAAATAATACAAGCTGTGACGTGACACATAATAACTAATACCTTAATCATAATGTTTCACTTGCCACACGTACATAGAAACTAATATGTAAGTACTTTTTTGGTCAATTATGTTACATGCATGTTATGCATATATAAAATATATACATTTTTTTAAATGAACTAAAATAAATAAAACATTTAAGTGCATAGAAGATTTATGTACTTAAAAATTGTCAGTTAAACTTTTTTATCAATTATACATGTACATGTGTACCATTTGTTTTAGGATTCTTTGATGAACAGAAAGTTAAAAACAACAGCATTTATTTGAAATAGAATCTTTTGTAACATTATAAATGTCTTTACTGTCACTTTTGATCAATTTAATTCCTCCCTGATGAATAAAAGTATTGATTTATTTAATTTATTTCCTCCAGAAAGTAACATAAACATTCTTACTGACCCCAAAGTTTTGAACGGTAGTGTTTTAATGTTGCAAAAGATTCTATTTCAGAAATGCTGTTCTTTTGCACTTTCTATTCATCAAAGAATCCTGAAATAAAAATGTAAATAACTGTTTTCAACATTGATAATAATCATAAATGTTTCTTGTTCATCAAATCATCATATTATACTGATTTCTGAAGGATCATGTGACACTGAAGACTGGAGTAATGATGCTGGAAATTCAGCTTTGATTACAGGAATAATTTCACAATATTACTGGGTTTGTTTTGTATTTTTAATCAAATAAATGCAGCCTTGGTGAGCAGAATAGACTTCTTTTAAAAACGTTATAAATCTTAGCGACCCCAAACTTTTTAACGGCAGTGTATATATATATATACGTATACAAAAAATTTAATAAATATATAAATAAAAATCTATTTCGTCTTTAGCTTGCTCACAAACTTTTAAGTTAGATGCAATTAACCGTGATTAAACGATATATATATACAGTATATGATGTTCTTGGTCAATAATAAATATTTTGAATAATAATAATAATAGTCAATAATAAATAATGTCCACTTCTGTATCCCTCAGATGGGAGTGAGGATCCGACCACCACCCCGTTTCTAGAGATTGCAGATCAGAAAGGAAATCCACTCCAGATCCCCAACGACGAGAGGAAGGTGATCCCGTCGTCTTCATGTTCCTGTATCAATCCATGCCCTAAAGATGATTCTAATAAATGTGTCATCCAGCCTCCTGAAACTCACAGATGAAATGAAATGAATGCCTCAGTGCGCTGCATGAGTTCACAAGGCTTCAATAGATTGGTTTTAAAGTGATCAATGATAGTCTGACACTATTTTCCTCTTAAAATCATTGCTTCAGCACATCATTATGAGTGTGTGTTCAGACAGATGCTTGCATTAATATCCGATCTGTTGAATTATCTGCCGATCTCAGGCTCTGATCCTGGCGATGGGTTTCCATGAGAAAGGTCGAGCTCTGATGAAGAAGAGGGATCACAGCGCTGCTCTGTGTCATCTACTCCTCGCTGACGAACAGTTCAAGTAAGTCTTCATCACTTTACATTAATCATATCAATAAAACATCATGACTATTCACTGCACTCACTTTATGTGCACATATCAGGTTTATTCCATCGTCAACACAGAACGAAATATCATCTTTGCAGTGTATAAATGCCTGTATATATGCAAAAAGGCAAAGACTAAACTAAAATTTGAAACGTTGCTTTGGCGATAAGCTGAAATAGGTTTAAGTTGAAGCACTAAAGTTATTGACAGAAAACTAAACTGAATAAAAACTATAACTGACATAAAAATGAATTAAACCTTATAGCAATATACACTCACCTAAAGGATTATTAGGAACACCATACTAATACTGTGTTTGACCCCCTTTCGCCTTCAGAACTGCCTTAATGGCATTGATTCAACAAGGTGCTGAAAGCATTCTTTAGAAATGTTGGCCCATATTGATAGGATAGCATCTTGCAGTTGATAGATATTTGTGGGATGCACATCCAGGGCACGAAGCTCCCGTTCCACCACATCCCAAAGATGCTCTATTGGGTTGAGATCTGGTGACTGTGGGGGCCATTTTAGTACAGTGAACTCATTGTCATGTTCAAGAAACCAATTTGAAATGATTGGAGCTTTGTGACATGGTGCATTACCCTGCTGGAAGTAGCCATCAGAGGATGGGTACATGGTGGCCATAAAGGGATGGACATGGTCAGAAACAATGCTCAGGTAGGCCGTGGCATTTAAACGATGCCCAATTGGCACTAAGGGGCCTAAAGTGTGCCAAGAAAACATCCCCAACACCATTACACCACCACCACCAGCCTGCACAGTGGTAACAAGGCATGATGGATCCATGTTCTCATTCTGTTTACGCCAAATTCTGAGTCTACCATCTGAATGTCTCAACAGTAATCGAGACTCATCAGACCAGGCAACATTTTTCAAGTCTTCAACTGTCCAATTTTGGTGAACTCTTGCAAATTGTAGCCTCTTTTTCCTATTTGTAGTGGAGATGAGTGGTTCCCGGTGGGATCTTCTGCTGTTGTAGCCCATCCGCCTCAAGGTTGAGCGTGTTGTGGCTTCACAAATGCTTTGCTGCATACCTCGGTTGTAACGAGTGGTTATTTCAGTCAAAGTTACTCTTCTATCAGCTTGAATCAGTCGGCCCATTCTCCTTTGACCTCTAGCATCAACAAGGCATTTCCGCCCACAGGACTGCCGCATACTGGATGTGTTTCCCTTTTCACACCATTCTTTGTAAACCCTAGAAATGGTTGTGTGTGAAAATCCCAGTAACTGAGCAGATTGTGAAATACTCAGACCGGCCCGTCTGGCACCAACAACCATGCCACGCTCAAAATTGCTTAAATCACCTTTCTTTCCCATTCTGACTTTCAGTTTGGAGTTCAGGAGATTGTCTTGACCAGGACCACACCCCTAAATGCATTGAAGCAACTGCCATGCGATTGGTTGATAGATAATTGCATTAATGAGAAATTGAACAGGTGTTCCTAATAATCCTTTTGGTGAGTGTATATGTGTATTAAAACAAATAAAATGACAAAAGCAGAATTAAATTAAATGACAATTTTTATTTACTGAAATTAACATGAAAACTGAACATATAAAAATAAAAGCTAATTCAAAATATTAATAGACGAAAAATTAAACCTAAACACTGGTATCAAGCTTCTTACAAGTACCAAATCTTGACATTTAATGCTTGGAATTTTAATAGAATTAAATAAATGCATAAAAAAAAAAAGTTATAGTTCAGTATTACAGTGACATCAGCGCTGTTAGATTCTGATGTTTAACTTTCTCAGACTTTTTGTTAACATTTAACACTTGCTGAATTGTAATATGGTGCTGTCTAGGGCTGGTCCGAATACAATTTTTTTGAGCTTCGAAGCTTCGGTAGTAATGAACATCGAATATTCGAAGCTTCGGAATCTCTATATGTCTCAGACATCCCAAGTCTCTCGGAAGTTCCGGGAGTCTCCCGCATATTGATAGCGGCTCCCTGATAGCCGCAAATTAGTTCAAATCTCCCGAAATCTAGAGCGAGCGAGCTCCAAACCGTTTAGCGCGCGCACGACAGAGAGGGAGAGAGCGAGAGACCTTGCGTGTGTGTGCAAATGTGCGTGTGTGCATGATAGACCCGTTCATCCAAACGACTTCACAAGGGAGTGCAGTGTCGTATTTGGTGCAATATAGATGGACAGGCGAGACGCGACACATTCAGAATTATTAAACTTTTAATAAACTACAGCACAGCGCGAGCGGGAAGCGGCGCGCCTCACGCGAGCAGAGTTTATGTGCTCCAAAAACGGACACTGCACTAGTGATATAAAACACACACACACACACACACACACACACACACACACACACACACACACACACACACACACACACACACACACACACACACACACACACACACAGGTCTGTTAACTTAAGCAATATTTTTAACAAGGTAGTCTAATATTTTTCTCATTGACAAAGTAGGGTAAATTTAATTAAATAAAAACGAAATTTAAATAAATAAAAATGAGATTTAAATATAGAAGAACTTTATCATTTAAATTTCTCCTATATTTCGCAGTAGATTAATTTAGATGGATAATAATGGGTAAAAAGGATAAAACATTTTGTTTCTGTTATTCTATTTTCCACAATGTCAAAGCAACGCAGCTTAACCCAAAACACAAGCTCAGGCATGCACTTCTGTCCATACACACTCCGCTGTTCTGCGCTCTAGCCAGAGAACACTCCCGTTGCAGGAACACTTTTAATAGTCCAAGAAGAAGCAAATATATTTATTAAGTAGCTATAACGAAGTTATATGTTAAGTATTATATTTCACCAGAACCGTTTCGAGGGGGATGCTAGGTGTGCAAAAAAACACACAAAAAAACGAATATTCGACTGTCACATTTTCAATTCGAATACCAACCCACCGAACGAATATTCGAATATTCGGGTCCAGCCCTAGTGCTGTCCTGCAAACTCTACGAATATGATCTCTTATGTTTATCATTATATAAAGAAATGCATGAAAAAGTTAAATAATAATTCTGTATATGTGTGCAGTAAGTGTAGCTCTGATGTTTGTACAGTAAGTGTAACTCTGCGCTGCTGAAGACGGTGGATAACTTCGCTGTCCTCCAGCTGGATATCGTGTGGTGTTACCAGGCTCTGGGACAGCTGGAATGCCTGAACGACGCCAGACAGAGACTGTCCCAGGCCGAGGAGTGTTTCCAGAGGTGTTACGGAGAACAGCAGAGCCGACTGCAGCTCATCAAGGTCTGTGAGACAACATTTTATTTATTTATATATATATATATATATATATATATATAATTATAAAATAACTAGACTTTTATTTCAAGTAACACAAAAATTGGACAGAAAATAGGCCTATATTCAAATAATATTAAATATCAATGTATTAAAGTAACACCAGGTAACTTTTCAACCTTCATAATATATTTCCAAGTGTCTTGTGATGGTACATCGACTTACAATAGTTTGAATGGCACGTCTGCCATAGACGGGGTCTGTAGCTTTTTTAATCGTACTTTTAAACTTCGGGTTTCGGGTAGTAACCAGCGAACAAAGAGAACTACAAAACTCGACTGCTTTACGGCATTACGTCACTTCCACCACCACCCCCACTTCCTTAAAATCGCAGGGCTGTCAAGGGTCACGCATTGAGCGTGAAAGTCACTCATTTCGGTCTTTTGTCACGCTCTCCCGCCACACATTGTATTTCTCACGCTGAAAAACTATTTGTAATATATTTAATATGCCGCAGCGCCCAAAACTCTGGCCGCGCCGCTCTCACTGTGGAACAGGCATGAATTCAAGCGCGTCTCCTCTGGTGTTGTTCGTCTGGTGTTGTTAGCCAATCAGAAAATAGCACTATTGTATCTGGGTAACATTTAACGCAACAACCAATGACACCCCGTAGTCTGGGGTGTTTTTTTGTCTGCCTGACTATGTTACGGAAGCTATCTTATCCTCCGTTTATCTTCATGAATCAGGCAATGATTATTTGTCTTGCCTCAAGCTATAATGCAAATCGATTTGTAAAATTTGCAGATTTATTTATGGTAGCTTGATATTACAATATTGACGATATATGGTTATTATCTACCACTCAAACATTGCATTTGAGTAGGCTATCATATAGATTCAATAAAACGGTAACCAATAGACTAGGCTACTATAATGACACTGGCTTGTAAACGTGATCATCGCGATCATTTGTCGTTAGAAAAAAAATAAAACTCATGAAATTATATTCATATGACATGCTGAAATATATGCCACTGTACCTGGGATGAAGACATTTCACACGCGACGCAAGCAGAACAACTGCATGTGACCTCCTCCCACAGTGTTCAGGGCTATCATGGTTGTCAACAAATGCACGATGACAGAGTTTACGACAGTAGTAGAGGACAATACCGTTTCCCAACTGTAGGGGGAACCCGAGAGCAAAAGTTACCTGGTGTTACTTTAAAATCAATATATTCATCTTTTTCAGTATGCAGCAGAATCAGATTTAATAGATTTTTTTGGGGACTAAATAAACTAGAGTAGTCCACCAAAGCTCTCGGAGCATGTGAGCAGACAGCGGAGCGGGGACTGGATCAGTGAACGGCTTATGAACGGGCCGGCATATTTTTGGCTTATGTTTTCAGCCTTTTTGCTCTTTCGGCCAAAAACCGAAAATGCTGTTTTTACCCTGATCAATTTCGCTGCTTCCCTATTCTTCACCTCACACACGTGTGTGTGTGTTCACTGCATGATCTGGGTGTTTCTGGTTCTCAGGGCCACACTCGAGGAGAAGACGTGCTATTTCTGAGGCTGGTGTGTGTGTGTGTGTGTGTGTTCACTGCATGATCTGTGTGTTTCTGACTCTCAGGGCCACACTGGAGGAGAAGACGTGCTGTTTCTGAGGCTGGTGTGTGTGTGTGTGTGTGTGTGTGTGTGTGTGTGTGTGTGTGTTCACTGCATGATCTGTGTGTTTCTGGTTCTCAGGGCCACACTGGAGGAGAAGACGTGCTATTTCTGAGGCTGGTGTGTGTGTGTGTGTATGTGTGTGTGTGTGTGTTCACTGCATGATCTGTGTGTTTCTGGTTCTCAGGGCCACACTGGAGGAGAAGACGTGCTGTTTCTGAGGCTGTATCTTCTTCAGAGTGTGCTGGCGTACCACGACGGAAAAAAGGACCAAGCCTCGAACAAGCTCAAAGAAGTAAATGCTCTGAGTTTTAATGATTGTGTCTCGATTATTGTGTCTATTTACCTCTAAAAGAACCTGTACCACTAGCCGTGCTGATTGTGAATCATCCCAGTGATCTGAAACGTTTGATTCTTTTGACTGTTCAGTGATTCATTTGGTGACTCTTCCTGTGGGTCACCAGTAGATTGAAACCAGTGAAAGTCCAGTGAGAATGTCGAGTGAATCTTTGAATCATTTGCTCAACACGTTTGTTTAAAAACACGGATCAAACCCCCTCTAGTGTATTTTCACATTAATGCTCTAGATGGCGACGAATATATTTCTTATTATGGGAGTTTGTTTTTAATTCAATTTCCATATTTTCTGCGGTGAACTGTTAGAATTGACTCAACAGATTTAAAAAAAAATAAATAAATTTGGAATCCAGTTTTTTTGTAAATAATCTGGATTCAAATCAAGCCCTCGTGAACGCCAGAAGATATACAAGTCATATTTAACTCCAAAATCAATATATAAAATGATAAATAAAATTCTATAAATACATTTTGTATTGCAACATTTAAATACATTTAATAGACCATATAGAAATCATAAAGGAGTCACTTTTGAAGCATTTTATTGTTGTTACGGTATAACAATTCTTATAGAATACACCGCGTTTGATTCTTATTGAAAACAAAATGTTTCATTTTTATAGAATACGAGTCGTTTCATTTAATTCTCATTTATAGAGAATATGACTTGTTTTGATTTTTAGTGTATGGCTGGTTTTATTCTTATAGAATATAACTCGTTTCATTCTTCTAGAGAGTGAATAGTTTGACTCTTCTAGACCATGACTCGTTTGACTCTTCTTGACCATTATTCGTTTGACTCTTCTTGACCATGACTCGTTTGACTCTTCTTGACCATGACTCGTTTGACTCTTCTTGACAATGACTCGTTTGATTCTTCATGACCATGACTCGTTTGACTCTTCTTGACATAACTCGTTTGACTCTTCTTGACCATGACTCGTTTGACTCTTCTTGACCATGACTCGTTTGACTCTTCTTGACCATGACTCGTTTGACTCTTCTTGACCATGACTCGTTTGACTCTTCTTGACACGACTCGTTTGATTCTTCATGACCATGACTCGTTTGATTCTTCATGACCATGACTCGTTTGATTCTTCTTGACCATGACTCGTTTGACTCTTCATTACCATGACTCGTTTGACTCTTCTCGAGTATGACTCCTGATTGTCTCTCTGTGTCGATCAGGTTGAGCGTCTGTTCGGTCAGTTGTTTCTGGACCCGGACAAGATCACACAGCTGATGGGTTTGGGTTTCTCTGAGCAGGACGCTCGTCTGGGTCTGAGAGCCTGTCGAGGAGATTTATCAGAGGCCGC
>NW_027508722.1:34275000-34482500 GCF_051911475.1 Siphateles boraxobius
CAGTGAGAGCAGCAGCACAACACACACACATCAGTGAGAGCAGCAGCACAACACACACATCAGTGAGAGCAGCAGCACACCACACACATCAGTGAGAGCAGCAGCACAACACACACATCAGTGAGAGCAGCAGCACAACACACACACATCAGTGAGAGCAGCAGCACAACACACACATCAGTGAGAGCAGCAGCACACCACACACACACATCAGTGAGAGCAGCAGCACAACACACACACACATCAGTGAGAGCAGCACACAACACACACACACACATCAGTGAGAGCAGCAGCACAACACACACACACATCAGTGAGAGCAGCAGCACAACACACATCAGTGAGAGCAGCAGCACAACACACACACACATCATTGAGAGCAGCAGCACAACACACACACACACACATCACACACACACACATCAGTGAGAGCAGCAGCACAACACACACACACACATCAGTGAGAGCAGCAGCACAACACACACACACATCAGTGAGAGCAGCAGCACAACACACACACACATCAGTGAGAGCAGCAGCACAACACACACATCAGTGAGAGCAGCAGCACAACACACACACACATCAGTGAGAGCAGCAGCACACCACACACATCAGTGAGAGCAGCAGCAGCACAACACACATCAGTGAGAGCAGCAGCACAACACACACACACATCAGTGAGAGCAGCAGCACAACACACATCAGTGAGAGCAGCAGCACAACACACACACACATCATTGAGAGCAGCAGCACAACACACACACACACACACACACACACACATCAGTGAGAGCAGCAGCACAACACACACACACATCAGTGAGAGCAGCAGCACAACACACACACACATCAGTGAGAGCAGCAGCACAACACACACACACATCAGTGAGAGCAGCAGCACAACACACACACACATCAGTGAGAGCAGCAGCACAACACACACATCAGTGAGAGCAGCAGCACAACACACACACACATCAGTGAGAGCAGCAGCACACCACACACATCAGTGAGAGCAGCAGCACAACACACACATCAGTGAGAGCAGCAGCACAACACACACATCAGTGAGAGCAGCAGCACAACACACACATCAGTGAGAGCAGCAGCACAACACACACACACATCAGTGAGAGCAGCAGCACAACACACACACACATCAGTGAGAGCAGCAGCACAACACACACATCAGTGAGAGCAGCAGCACAACACACACATCAGTGAGAGCAGCAGCACAACACACACATCAGTGAGAGCAGCAGCACACCACACACACACATCAGTGAGAGCAGCAGCACACCACACACACACATCAGTGAGAGCAGCAGCACACCACACACATCAGTGAGAGCAGCAGCACAACACACACATCAGTGAGAGCAGCAGCACAACACACACACATCAGTGAGAGCAGCAGCACAACACACACATCAGTGAGAGCAGCAGCACACCACACACACACATCAGTGAGAGCAGCAGCACACCACACACACACATCAGTGAGAGCAGCAGCACAACACACACACACATCAGTGAGAGCAGCAGCAGCACAACACACATCAGTGAGAGCAGCAGCACAACACACACACACATCAGTGAGAGCAGCAGCACAACACACATCAGTGAGAGCAGCAGCACAACACACACACACATCATTGAGAGCAGCAGCACAACACACACACACACACATCACACACACACACACATCAGTGAGAGCAGCAGCACAACACACACACACATCAGTGAGAGCAGCAGCACAACACACACACACACACATCAGTGAGAGCAGCAGCACAACACACACACACACACATCAGTGAGAGCAGCAGCACAACACACACACACATCAGTGAGAGCAGCAGCACAACACACACACACATCAGTGAGAGCAGCAGCACAACACACACATCAGTGAGAGCAGCAGCACAACACACACATCAGTGAGAGCAGCAGCACAACACACACATCAGTGAGAGCAGCAGCACAACACACACACACATCAGTGAGAGCAGCAGCACAACACACACACACATCAGTGAGAGCAGCAGCACAACACACACACACATCAGTGAGAGCAGCAGCACAACACACACATCAGTGAGAGCAGCAGCACAACACACACATCAGTGAGAGCAGCAGCACAACACACACATCAGTGAGAGCAGCAGCACACCACACACACACATCAGTGAGAGCAGCAGCACACCACACACACACATCAGTGAGAGCAGCAGCACACCACACACATCAGTGAGAGCAGCAGCACAACACACACTTCAGTGAGAGCAGCAGCACAACACACACACATCAGTGAGAGCAGCAGCACAACACACACATCAGTGAGAGCAGCAGCACACCACACACACACATCAGTGAGAGCAGCAGCACACCACACACACACATCAGTGAGAGCAGCAGCACAACACACACACACATCAGTGAGAGCAGCAGCAGCACAACACACATCAGTGAGAGCAGCAGCACAACACACACACACATCAGTGAGAGCAGCAGCACAACACACATCAGTGAGAGCAGCAGCACAACACACACACACATCATTGAGAGCAGCAGCACAACACACACACACACATCACACACACACACACATCAGTGAGAGCAGCAGCACAACACACACACACACATCAGTGAGAGCAGCAGCACAACACACACACACACACACATCAGTGAGAGCAGCAGCACAACACACACACACATCAGTGAGAGCAGCAGCACAACACACACACACATCAGTGAGAGCAGCAGCACAACACACACACACATCAGTGAGAGCAGCAGCACAACACACACACACACATCAGTGAGAGCAGCAGCACAACACACACACACATCAGTGAGAGCAGCAGCACAACACACACACATCAGTGTGAGCAGCAGCACAACACACACATCAGTGAGAGCAGCAGCACAACACACACACACATCAGTGAGAGCAGCAGCACAACACACACATCAGTGAGAGCAGCAGCACAACACACACACACATTAGTGAGAGCAGCAGCACAACACAAACATCAGTGAGAGCAGCAGCACAACACACACACACACACATTAGTGAGAGCAGCAGCACAACACACACATCAGTGAGAGCAGCAGCACAACACACACATCAGTGAGAGCAGCAGCACAACACACACATCAGTGAGAGCAGCAGCACACCACACACATCAGTGAGAGCAGCAGCACACCACACACATCAGTGAGAGCAGCAGCACAACACACACATCAGTGAGAGCAGCAGCACAACACACACATCAGTGAGAGCAGCAGCACAACACACACACATCAGTGAGAGCAGCAGCACAACACACACATCAGTGAGAGCAGCAGCACACCACACACACACATCAGTGAGAGCAGCAGCACACCACACACACACATCAGTGAGAGCAGCAGCACAACACACACACACACATCAGTGAGAGCAGCAGCAGCACAACACACTCATCAGTGAGAGCAGCAGCACAACACACATCAGTGAGAGCAGCAGCACAACACACACACACACACACACATCAGTGAGAGCAGCAGCACAACACACACACACATCAGTGAGAGCAGCAGCACAACACACACACACATCAGTGAGAGCAGCAGCACAACACACACACACATCAGTGAGAGCAGCAGCACAACACACACACACACATCAGTGAGAGCAGCAGCACAACACACACATCAGTGAGAGCAGCAGCACAACACACACATCAGTGAGAGCAGCAGCACAACACACACACACATCAGTGAGAGCAGCAGCACAACACACACACACATCAGTGAGAGCAGCAGCACAACACACACACACATCAGTGAGAGCAGCAGCACAACACACACATCAGTGAGAGCAGCAGCACAACACACACACACATCAGTGAGAGCAGCAGCACAACACACACATCAGTGAGAGCAGCAGCACAACACACACACACATCAGTGAGAGCAGCAGCACAACACACACACACATCAGTGAGAGCAGCAGCACAACACACACATCAGTGAGAGCAGCAGCACAACACACACACACATCAGTGAGAGCAGCAGCACAACACACACACACATCAGTGAGAGCAGCACTACAACACACACATCAGTGAGAGCAGCAGCACAACACACACATCAGTGAGAGCAGCAGCACAACACACACACACATCAGTGAGAGCAGCAGCACAACACACACATCAGTGAGAGCAGCAGCACAACACACACATCAGTGAGAGCAGCAGCACAACACACACACACACACATCAGTGAGAGCAGCAGCAGCACAACACACTCATCAGTGAGAGCAGCAGCAGCACAACACACACATCAGTGAGAGCAGCAGCACAACACACACATCAGTGAGAGCAGCAGCAGCACAACACACACATCAGTGAGAGCAGCAGCACAACACACACACACACATCAGTGAGAGCAGCAGCACAACACACACACACACACATCAGTGAGAGCAGCAGCACAACACACACATCAGTGAGAGCAGCAGCACAACACACACACATCAGTGAGAGCAGCAGCACAACACACACATCAGTGAGAGCAGCAGCACAACACACACACACATCAGTGAGAGCAGCAGCACAACACACACACACACACACACACATCAGTGAGAGCAGCAGCACAACACACACATCAGTGAGAGCAGCAGCACAACACACACACATCAGTGAGAGCAGCAGCACAACACACACATCAGTGAGAGCAGCAGCACAACACACACACATCAGTGAGAGCAGCAGCACAACACACACATCAGTGAGAGCAGCAGCACAACACACACACACACATCAGTGAGAGCAGCAGCACAACACACACATCAGTGAGAGCAGCAGCACAACACACACATCAGTGAGAGCAGCAGCACAACACACACATCAGTGAGAGCAGCAGCACAACACACACACACATCAGTGAGAGCAGCAGCACAACACACACACACATCAGTGAGAGCAGCAGCACAACACACACATCAGTGAGAGCAGCAGCACAACACACACATCAGTGAGAGCAGCAGCACAACACACACACATCAGTGAGAGCAGCAGCACAACACACACATCAGAGTGAGAGCAGCAGCACAACACACACACACACATCAGCAACAAACAGGAAACATGCATAAATATGTAAAATGCCATTATTTATTCTTAATAAAATTGCATTCATAAGTCCACCTACAAACATAGTATGTATATATATATATATGTTACATATTTTTAATACCATAAAAAATATCTATTATAAATATGCAAATACACTATGCATATATAAAAATGTAAAAAATGCCATTGTTTATTATTAATAAAGAATGCATATATATATATATATATACACACACACACAAAAATAACAATGACAATGCTTTGTATTAATGACGTTGAATACAAAAAATATATACGTATATTAAGCAAATAAATAAAAAAAATATATGCATTATTTATTATTCATAAAAATAAATAAATATGACTATATAACTGCACCCACAAGTATTTATATTATACATAAATATAGATATACTAATAGATATAAAAATAATGACAATGCTTTGCATTAGTGAAAATGAATAAAAAAAATGCATATTATAAATATGCATATTTACAATATGCATATTAAATGCCATTCTTTATTATTAATAAAATAAATATGCATATACAACTGCTTTCACAAACACATATAAATTCATATGCACACACACACACACACACACACACACACACACACACACACACACACACACACACACACACACACACACACACACACACACACACACACACACACACACACACACATATACATACATATATATACACTTAGATATAAAAAGGACAATAATTTGATCATTGACAAGGAATAACATGACAAATACATTTTGTTATTAATATTATAAATATGCATATTTATTATATTCTGCATGTGTATAAAAGGCCATTATTTATTATGAATGAAGTAAATGATGATCAGTAATGCGTGCAGATGTTGAGAAGTGTGTGTGTGTGTGTGTGTGCAGCTTCAGCTTCGAGTCCTCTGGATGAGGAGCTGGTGAACGAGGCTCTGGAGGATATTCCCCGACACGAGGAAGACTATCTGGACCTCACGCTGGAGGAAGAGCAGGAGCTGATGAAGAGCATCAGATCCCATCTGGATAAACAGCCCACGACCTCCGGATGAGCAGAGGTCACACGTTTCAA
Organism: Siphateles boraxobius; assembly: GCF_051911475.1. NCBI lineage: Eukaryota > Metazoa > Chordata > Actinopteri > Cypriniformes > Leuciscidae > Siphateles > Siphateles boraxobius. The sequence continues at coordinate 34,281,219 of NW_027508722.1, forward strand.
TGCAGACGTTCATGTTTCACACATGTGTGTTTGAGTTCAAAATGTTTGACGCTTTTTTGTTTTCAAATAACATTGAATCTTAAAAGGACCTTAGATTTATATAATAATAATAATAATAATGTTGGTTTCAATAAAATAATTTTAGGTTCTACATGATTGATGACATGTATAAAAAGAAAGATAGCTTTATTTAATGATCCAGTCAGGGGAACTTTTGTTGGTTTGATGGTGATTTGGTGATTTCACACACTAATGTCACGATCCTGTTGAATGTAAGTGCTTTAAGTTTTACTCTGTTCCGATTCTTCTGTTCATGTTCATACGATTCATCTTAAGAAGATGTCAATAAAGATTCACTCATGGTGAACATTTACAGTGTCTATGGTGTCTCTCATTTTTTCATTCTGCAATAATCATCTCATTAGGAAGCTGAATGCTGCTCCATTGATTTCAAACATTTGTACAATACATTTTTCATTCAATTCCACTGAAATAATGTTAAACTGTTAAGTTTTGTTTTTATAACCATATCTAGTCCCTTATAAGTCACACAGTGCTGATCTAATAATACTGTGGTACTTTGACATATTTTTTGTGGTTTCATTTATATAATTTTTTTATGAGCTCCAATTAAAAGAAAATGAAATATTTGTACTTTTATTTAAGTATTTTTCACACCGCAGGACCATTTCAAATGAACATGATAAGATAAATGGGTGACTAAAAAATTAAGATTTTTTTAAAACATTTTTAAAGAAGTCTCTTTTGCTCATTTATTTGATTAAACATTTGAAAAATGATTACACTTTAAAACAGCTGTTTTCTACGGTGACGCATTGCTGCCATATACATATTATTTTTCCACTCAATTATTTAGTTAAAACGACATTATGTTGATTCATAATTGAGTAGGCTACACATGCTTTATTAATAAGCTGTGTACAGAATTTGATCTATTAACATGAATGTCCTTTGGGGGCTGCTATTGCTTCAGCTTTTTGAACGTAGAAGTATGATGAAGGCATGATAGGTTATATACATTTAATGTGGATAAAGGCATATTTTGTGCATGTCCTTATAAGGCCTAGAAAATTTTGTTTTAACGATATATCTCGTTATTACGAGAAAATTATTTAATTTTAACGACATATCTCGTTATTACGAGAAAAATATTTCGTTTTAACGGCATATCTCGTTATTATGACAGAATTGAGTGAAAAAATAATATGTATGTGGCAGCAATGCGTCCCTGTAGTTTTCTATGTGAATATATAGTAAAGTGTAATTTATTCCTGTGATCAAAGCTGAATTTTCAGCATCATTACTCCAGTCTTCAGTGTCACATGATCCTTCAGAAATCACTATAATATGATGATCAAGAAACATTTCTGATTATTATCAATGTTTGAAACAGTTGTGCTGCTTTAACTGTGATACATTTTGTTTTTAATGATTTTTCTAATGAATAGAATAGCATTTATTTCGAAGTAGAAATCACATAAATGCCTTTGCTGTCACTTTTTTGTCAATTTAATGCGTCCTCGCAGAATAAAAGTATTAATGTCTTTCAAAAAAAGGTTGAATGGTTTGAACTTTTCATCCTGAAATGTGGACGTTGATAGAAGATGTGCATCAACGATGAAGTTGAGATGTTGGGAGTCAGTGACAGACACAGAGACTGTTGTGTGATAAAATACCGTGTTGGTTTTGGTTCTGAGTGTTTATTTTACATGTTCAGAGATAAGGAGAGAGAGGACAGGAGGAGGAGAGCAGCGTGTGGAGGGTTTAGAAGTAGTTGACGATCCTGCGGATGGACTGGATGTTGGGGTTCTGCGCCTGCCACTCATTATGGCTGCAGTAGTTTCCTCTTTCCACAATATACATGCGACCACGGAAGTTTGGCTCTTCATACATCACCCAGCTAAACACAAGAAGAAGAGGAAGCACAGCTGTGACATCACTGATGATGATGAGAAGACAAACACCAAACTAAAGCTAAAACATCATTTTTGGGTCATTGAAATAAAGCAAGAATAAATATTGCATGAAAAATGTTTTTCAACATCTAAAGATATAGTTACAATGCAAACTTAGCAATACTTAATAATAATGTAGTATATACAGTGACAGGTGTGGATGGAGTTTAAAAGCAGCTGATTCATGGGTTTATGTGCACAGAAACTCTAGTGAATTGAACTCACGCTCCGTCACCGAACACTCTGATAGAGTTGACACAGTTGGTGTTGAATCCGCGGCTCTGGAGGAAGGGACAGTCGTCACAGAACTCCATACACTGACCGGTGTAGTTACAGCCCTCGAACATCTCCATCCTGTAGTGCTCTCCGTGCTGAGAGACGTTCACAAGCACACATCATGACTCGAGGTCACTTCTATAGAGTTATCATTACATTTTACTGCTGGAATTACATGTAACTCTTACTATTTCTGCAGTATGAAGCATGCATACTATGTGCAGTAGCCTATGTAAATTACCTGTATGTGTGGAATAACATTTAACATTTTCTAAAATATGAAGTATACAACAGAATTACAACTCTATTTCTGTATTATGAAGCATGCATATCATGCACAGTATGTCATTTTCCTCTATGCATGGAATAACATTCTACATTTTCTAAAATATGCGGCACACAACAACATTAATAATTCTGCAGTATAAAGCATGCATACTATGCACATTTCCTGTTTGCATGGAATAACACTGTGCATTTTCTAAAATATGAAGTATACAGCAAAATCTATTTCTGCAGTATGAAGTACATTATATTGTATGCAACTATTTCTGCAGTATGAAGCATGCATAGTATGAATATGCACATTTTCTGTATGCATGAAATAATATTCTACATTTGCTAAAATATGCAGTAAACAACAGAGCATACCGTGTCAGATGCTGCATCCCATAATGCAATGCTCTGACTTCACTTTTCATAGTGACAAATGTTATGAGGTCATGTGACTACGTTTATCAAGTGTCTTATTCATGCACTGCTTTTTAAAAAAATCATACTGTGATGTTGTCGATATATCGGAGATATGTTTTCATGCACGGCATGTTTAAAGCACAAAGGCCATTGCTAGTGTATTATATTTAGGGTGCAGATTGATTTTGAGGACGCAAATTCCCTAAATGCATGAAATAACGTATTTCTAAAATATGCAGTAAACAACAGAGCATATTGTGTGAGATGCTGCATCCCATAATGCAATGCTCTCAAGAAATGAAGTGAGATCATTTATAGCATTGATAGTTCCACGAATAACCTTTAACCTCCATTGCATATAAAGTTCTTTAGATTATTAAAATGTTCTTTACACTAAGTGGATTTTTGTAAAGAACTGTTCAAGGCTCTTTAGGGAACAGAAAAGGTTCTTCTATGAACAGCAGTGAATGTCTCACCATCCTGATGGGTTTGCAGGAGCCCATGTGGTCGTTGTGGGAGTTCCAGCGCTGGAACTCGGGATATTCTCCGCGCTCCAGGATATACTGCTGACCCTTGAAGTCGGGATGATCGAAGCAGATCCAGGCGCCGCTCTCCACACGGATAGAGTTCACCCTGTTCATGAAACCACGATCCTGGAAGTTATCGCAGTCGCCGTACACCTCCAGCCTCCTGCCGGTGAAGCAGCGGCCCTCGTAAAACACGATCTGAGGAGCAGAGGACCAAATCAACACATCATGACGACCAAAACGTGTTTCACATTATGATCACGCTAGCTAAAAACTTCATAACGGGCCGGAAAAAACCCTTTCCATTCCTGTGAAACATCTATGAGGAACTGATGTCAAGCTAAATACAAAATAATGTTACGAAAGGTAAAAATAATGCCAGAAACCCTCCAAGAGTTATCACAGTTAAAAACTAAAAACTTAAAATAACATTTTCATTTCTTGAATAAACTACTCTAAAATAAGATATAAAAAACATTAAAACTTATTTTATTTCAACTAGTTGCTTAAGCAACGTTTCTCGTTTTCATTTAGTTTGAGTTGAAGTACTAAAATAACTAAATAAACTAAAAATAAATATATCGACATTAAAAAACTAATTAAAAAAGACAAAATAACGATTTTTTTAAATTGTAACTAAAATTAAAATTTACTAATTCAAAATATGAACAGACTAAAATCTAATATAAAAATTATAAAAATGACAAAAACAGACTAAAATAAAAAAATCAAATTCAAAATATTAACAAAAACTATAACTTTATAAAAACTATAAAGATATATAAAAAACTATTAAAATGACAAAGACAAACAACTAAATATCTAAAATTTTAAATAAAATTAAAAATATAAAAATACATTTTTAAAATATTAACAAAAGCTAAAAAAAAGAAGACAAAAAACACACAACATTACTAAAACTTTAACTAAAATTAGAAAAAAACAAAAAAAACAGAAAATACCAAAAGTGAAATCTATTTTTAAGCTCCATGTGTGCAGGGGCCTAAAATGAGGACAAACATCATTAACAAAGGTAGAGTAAATGCATAAAACTTCACAAGGGAAATGATTTTATGAAGATCCAGAAGTGCTGAATATGTTTTCAGCTAAAGGCTGGTTTCTGTGAGAAAGATGGTGGTTCTCTTGACTCGTGACCAATCAGATCCTTACCTTTCCAGAATACTGCGACATTTTCCACTGGATACTGTCCAAACTGACCCACACGTGAGAAAGTGTGACACTGGAAAAGTTGGACAGCCCAATATATACAGCCGGTCGCGTGCGGGCCGATATCGCGAGATCCGCTCGACAAAGGTCCCACAATGCAGGGCTTTAGCTTCTGCTGACGGGACGCTTCCCCGGCGCTCACTGCTGATTCTGGGCTTTGGCTCCGGGCCTTCAGTCCACGCCACAATAGATTTTGCTTCGCTCGACTTTGTGGGGCCATTTTACAAAAGTGATGCTTGTGTTCAGTCGAAATGCTCACATGTCCCAGTGGAAATTATTCTTTAGCTTCAGCTCATATCTGAGGGTTTGAGGCGAGACCTTCTGAAAATGTGGAGAGTTTTAGATGGAAAACAAACAAGCATCACTCACATAATCCATTCAAACTGGAAATGAATCAAAATATGAATCATTCATTCATCAGTCAGAACAGATTTTGTTTGACTTAATTAACCCTGAGATCCATTAAAGAGCTTTTATGAAGCATAAACTGTGAGTGCTTGTTCTTTGAGTAAATAGGTTAGAAACTGTGTCTGTCTTGAGTTATTGATTCACGGCTCAACAGGGTTTTAATGAAACAGCCTGCGGTCGTTTCTGATTCATTACTGCATGTGTAATTAGTTTTTAATCAGATCATCCTGTCCGGACTTTATTGGTATCACAATATGTTTCTTGTTCTGAATCACATTCATCTTGTTATTTATGAATCAGTGGATTGAGATTAAAGTGCCAGAAATACAATATGTGGATCATTCCTTCAAAACCTGCTTACAGTAAAAATATATATAAATGTGCTTTATTTAAGCATATATCAGATTATCTGGTTTAAATATCAGTTATATTAACTTATAATTTGATTATTTACTCAATGACATTAAAACTAACAGGTTGATAAAGAGTTGAAGTTGGTCATAGCTCAATTAGCCTACAACTTGGAAAATCATTTTCATATATAGCATTTCACATATAATAACTTTTGTAATGTTGATATTATCAAACAGATTTGAGTCATTTCATTGAACAGGATGGATGTATTTGGAGAGACACAAAACATCCCAGAATTAATCAAATCCATTTATAATTCACCATTCTGCCGTTTTAGCTCCAAAGTGATGTCACTTCCTGGAGGATAGTGTCATTCAGGAAGTGGCATGCTAGTGGATTTTACAAAAGACTAACAGGATGGCAACAGTGTGTGTGTGTATATATATACCATAGACTGTGATATATACACACACACACATATGCTATTATATGTAGGCTACTTTATAGCTACCCGTTACCGAACACTTCTGAATAATTCACAAAACATAAATCATAATTAATTGTTTCTAATCTCCCTTCGAATTTCGGTATCAGCATAACTTTTATGTTGTGCTTTTTCACCCATTTAAAAGACTATTGCATGAACATGATTCAAAGCCTCGGTAATGGTATACTCACGGAGAAGTTCTTTTTCGTTCAAAAACTTCCTTAAAGTAACACCAGGTAACTTTTCAACCTTCATAATATATTTCCAAGTCTCTTGTGATGGTACATCGACTTACAATAGTTTGAATGGCACGTCTGCCATAGCATGACGGGGTCTGTAGCGTTTTTAATCGTACTTTTAAACTTCGGGTTTCGGGTAGTAACCGGTGAACAAAGAGAACTACAAAACTCGACTGCTTTACGGCATATACGTCACTTCCACCACCACTTCTTTAAAATCGCAGGGCTGTCAAGGGTCACTCATTTCGACAATTGTCACGCTCTCCCGCCACACATTGTATTTCTCACGCTGAAAAAGTATTTGTAATATATTAAAATGCCGCAGCGCCCGAAACTCTGACCGCGCCGCTCTCACTGTGGAACAGGCATGAATTCCAGCGCGTCTCCTCTGGTGTTGTTAGCCAATCAGAAAATAGCACTATTGTATCTGGGTAACATTTAACGCAACCGTCAATGACACCCCGTAGTCTGGGGTGTTTTTTTGTCTGCCTGACTATGTTACGGAAGCTATCTTATCCTCCGTTTATCTTCATGAATCAGGTAATGATTATTTGTCTTGCCTCAAGCTATAATGCAAATCGATTTGTAAAATTTGCAGATTTATTTATGGTAGCTTGATATTATAATATTGACGATATATGGTTATTATACCACTCAAACATTGCATTGAAGTAGGCTATCATATAGATTCAGTAAAATGGAATAAGTCTACTATAATGACACTGGCTTGTAAACGTGATCATCGCGATCATTTGTCGTTAGAAAAAAAATAAAACCCATGAAATTATATTCATATGACATGCTGAAATATATGCCACTGTACCTGGGATGAAGACATTTCACACGCGACGCAAGCAGAACACCTGCATGTGACCTCCTCCTACAGTGTTCAGGGCTATCATGGTTGTCAACAAATGCACGATGACAGAGTTTACGACAGTAGTAGAGGACAATACTTTTTCCCAACTGTAGGGGGACCCCGAGAGCAAAAGTTACCTGGTGTTACTTTAAAATAATTCGGAAATACCTTTGCAGAGCCGTCCATGCTGTTGAGAGTGACGTTTAGATTTTTGTTTGCATCAGCTCTCCAATTGACCTTTCGCATGGAGCTTGATTGACAGGTGATCATACTTCGCCATCCGCCATTTTGTCCGACAAAGCAGTCAGGAGAGTTAGTAGATTAACATGGGAGGATTTGAACTTGAAAAACTGAATATACTGACGCCTTTCCGCGGTTAAAACAACATTCCTTCTTATGTTCATTCATGTTTATTTGATGCTATAAATCATAGGTTCTCTAAGTGCGGCCCGCGATATCTGAAAAACATCTGTAAAACTGTTAAAACTGTACATTGCTTTGAAAAAATGAATCTATCCGTTTAGTGGTGTTCAGCGGCCGAAAACAGCACCACAACTCCCATTGTAATTTAAAAGGGTTGGTGACCAAGTAATCAATATTCAGTGTGACTTAATGACAAGCTTATTAATAGCCGCGTTTCCATTACCTTTCAAATTTTTCGCCGGCGCGAACACTTGCATTTTCCTATCAACAGTGGAATTAACTTAAAATACTCTATCATTTCTGGTCATACAGAAAATAATAATACATTATTCGCAACTACTTTTATTTGTGTAAACTCGTAATACAAAGAAAACATTGTGCTTTTGTAAAATAAAATAAAACAATCAGTACCTACGCGCTTTCATGATCTCCGTGAACTGGAGCGCGAGAACTGAAACAAAATATATCCTATGTAGGCGAAAGCTTGAAATGTCCACTTTTAAACAAATTAGAATCGAAAGCTAATACCTTCTGATTATGTAATCCGTATGAAAGGTGCATTTCTCTCTAGAAGCGCATCTGCTTAACAGCGGAGATAGAGATATGTTTTTAGCCGACACTTAGAAAACAATAATTAATAAACAATTAAAATGCCTCGCTGTTTTTTCAGACACATTTATTATCATTCGCCTATAGTTCATAAATCACCTTTCTGTGGGCTGTGGTTCCAGAGACACAGGCTATAGCCAGCCTATATGTCTCTCAGTCAGCAGTCAGCACTGCGGGAAAAATATAAATCCCAGGTTCTAATTTGGCCTTAGAAAACCAGTAAAATCGACATGTTTTCCATATTAATTTGTGAATATTTTAAATGTTTAATAAAGGTAATTAAAAAGTAATTTAAACAAAAATCTGAAAAAGTCTGTCGATATTTACTTTTTTGCGCAGCAGTTGCTGTTGCCAGTTCAAATTAAAATGTTGGTGTTCAACTTTGCGTTTTAAAAAGACAACAACCGTTAATTTTTCGTTTTTCAGTTACGGGTTAAAAAAAAGATAATAATAGTGCAAAACATTTGCGAAAATCTGCAATAATGCAAACGCGACTGACAGGCAATGATAGATATGAATGATGATGACTTGTTTGGTAAGCTTCTATTTTGAAAGTTTTTGTTAAAAAAAACTCGCCAGGTTTTGCCTCAGTTATGAATTAAAATGTGTTTATTGCAATAAATGTAAACTGTAGAGATGCAATCTGGTCATTAAAATTATTTCAAATGGGATTTTCTTTTCAGTTTTTTTTTTCTTTTGGCCCTCAGTTCAATGTTGGGTTACTAAATTGGCCCTCACCTATGAAAACTTTGAGAACCCCTGCTATAAATGAACTAGAAGGAAGAGATGATCGGTTCACGAGCGATCTGTCACGACACATTAAAGAGCCACAAAACGGTATTTATTGTTTAAATTTCTTTTTAAAAATGACCAAATTTGAAAGGTGAGACTTTGTTTAATATCAAAAGTAACCTGGTCTGTCCTGTCTGTCGTCGTATTGTCAGTCTCCTCTCTGATCCGCGTTGTATTTTCCACTGCATGAGAACATGGTGATGGCGTGAGAACGGCGTAGCTTGTCGGACATAGCGACAGTAACTATGGGGGGCGGGTCTTTGCGAAGGGTCAATTAACCGGCATCATGTCGACAGATGAGGTAAATCACACTGACAGTTTGATTATATATAAAAGTATTATAGACTAGATCTGACTATAGTTTGAATGAATCCCTTTTCTCCGCATTACACATTGACATTAAAGTACAGAACGGCTCGTTCAGTATTATCCTGATGTATCCATGTGTAGCCTACTTGCAATAGCATTTGATTTTCCCGGCAAAAACGTCCCACTCCGTCACATAAAAATCAGTCTACAGACTTTCATAGGCAACCTAGGAAGTCAGACTCGGAGAAGGACTCGTTAAGTTTCGTTACAAACTGTTCACACTTTGGCAATAAAAAGCGATTAACATCGAAAAAATGAGTAAAATTAAAAATTCTTACAAATAGCATCTTTAAACTTCATTTCACCTGGTTTATTTCCTCCATTACTCTGATTTACAAACTGAGTAATGGAGGAACAAACTGCATTTGCACCTTAATTTAACCAATTACTGCATCTGCATAATGACTGATTTCTACAAACATTTGTCTTTTTTTGTTTTTTATTTTGCATTTTGACATTTTCCCCTCTACAGTCTACAAACATTTTACCTCACCAAATTTTCATTACTGATATATTTTATTTAAACTAAAGGATAAAATGTGAAATACATGTTGCACTGTTTTAATTTCAACAATTTTTGGCATCTAAAAAGTCTCTGTGTGATTAATGATTAAGCAAATAAATACTAATTTGAAACTGCATACTCATTTGTGTTATTAATGGTGTTATTGTGTAAATCACAACAAGCGACTCCAGTGATAGTGAAACAAAATGCTGTTTAATGATTACAATCAAAAAAAGTCCAACAACATTCATTACTGAATGAATGCTGCCAACTTTATTGGCCATAATTACCGTTTAAGAAACATGATATACAAATTCCAAAGGGTTTGGGACAGAGAGGAACATGAGAGGTAGAGAAGAGCTGAACGAAAACATAAGGCTGAAGAGGCAAAATGGACATGAAGCAGAGGGTGTGTGTGTGTGTGTTATTCATGTATGTCACAGGAAGATTCAGAATAAATAAAAAGAAAAAATATCACAACTTAAAAAAATAAAATTAAATGAAGATTAAACTAATTAAAGATAAAAGAAAATGTCAATGCAGGAAAACAGGCAGTTAGCCACTTCAAGTAGAGGGATATCCCAGTGTCCAGTGCTGTGGTGCAGGCCGGGGCAGGAGGACTCTATAAACAGACTTTTCTAGCAAACATTTCATATTAAGAGTCTTTAACCCCGTTCAAATCAGTTAATCCTACAGCTAACCGCGTCTTAACCGTAAACTAGACCAAAACACAGAAGCACAGCCGCTCAGTGAAGCCCAAACACCAGCCTGAAACAAACATGCTTTGCTAGAAAAGTTTGTGCTGTTCTCCGGTGGGCGGGGCAGACTGCGGGAGAGGGGGCGGGGCCAGTGTGGGAAGAGGGCGGGGTTATCTACATCATCGAGCAGGGCGTCCGGCCCTGTGGAGCGCCACCATCCATCTTCTCTGCTTCCAGAATTATCCTCTTAAACACCTCCACCGCCGTCTGCAAACACACACACACACACACATACACACACACAAGATCTTCATTCATTATCCTGCTTCACCTCTCAAAACATTTGCTTGTCTACTGACGTCTCTTCAGGTGTGTGGCAGACTGGTTCATGTGCACCAATAGCCCAACAAATTAATTTAAAATTCATAAAACAGCAAAAAAAAATTAAGCAAAATATCTCAAAGGAAAATAATAGCATAAAAGCAAATGTAAATGTAGCAATATAATAAAACAGCAGCAACCAATGACATAATCTATGATTATTTAACTGAAACTCATGTTTTGATTCATATTTGTCTGTCACTCATACATGAAACAGGTCAGATTTCTGCACTCCAAAAAAATCATGGCATAGTTTTATATTAACTATTTTTATCTTTAAATAATCACATTTCGAAATGCATTTATTAAAAAAATGTTCCTTGTGAAAAGTGAACATGGTTAAAATATGTCTAGCTGTGGAATACGCAATATTCAGTTAAAATGTGTGAGATTGAAACAAATTGGATTTATTGATGATAATATATTAACGTGGTTATTGTGTATTTAAAACACATTACGTTTATTAATACTATATCAGAAATATGACCCGTTTCATTTATGTATGACTGACAAATATGCATTGCAATAAGTTTATTAGTTTGTTCGTAATGCAAATGGATTTTTCAAAAACAAACAAAAAAATCTTAAATATAGGTCTAAATATTGTTTTGAGTGTGTTTTCAGGTACATAACTACCGGAAGAGCATCTTGAGATCTGACAGACGACAGGAGATTGAATAATAAGAGGAACTGATGAAAGTGGATCAGAGATGGAGTGAGTGATTGAGTAATGCATGCAGACCGACTGCTGGATAAAACATTACTGAGCATTAGAGAGAGTGGAGATCAATGATCGTCTTCTGACATTAATGCTGGAGTCATCAGCAGATACAGCACTTCCTCAGCAAACACTAGAGGACAGGAAACGCATCATCACCTGATTCTCTTTGGCTGAGGACTCCATGAACGCTGCGTTCCACGAATCTGCCAAAGCTTTGCCTTCTTCACAACTGATGACACTGAGAGACACACAACGACACGTACAGCTCACATCACATGTTATACATTACAGCGCACAAGCAAATCTGCACTCATTTTACAGAGTTTTATTTATTAAACCTTTATTTCAGCCAGAAGAGAAACCTCTCAGATTAGAAAAATAAGACTGTGCTCGATTAATCGCATTCAAAATCAAATGTTGTGTTTACATAATATATGTGTGTGTACTGTGTATAATTATTTTGTGCATATAAATACACAAGTATGCATGTATATATTCAAGAAAAATCTGTTATTTATATATAATATAAATAATGTACAAATATATATACACTATACACATGCAAATATTTCTTAAATATGATATGTATACATTTGATTTCTTAAATGCATCCATATGTGTGTATTTACATGTACAAAATAATTATTAATATTAATTATTAATTTTTTTTTATTTTGGATGCGATTAATCATTGCACAGCCCTATTAAAAAAATCACTTGTACAGTTTTTTCATTAATCAGACGTGAACATGAACGCTTGCCGGAGCAGTAAATATTCTTAATACTACGAGATTCACACAGAAGCCGCATCATCAGGCGTTTGATTTCTTCCTCTGATGTGTGTGTAGCGTGAGGATTCACTGCAGGAATAACTGTCCCATCATTCCTCCCGAGGCTCAGATCACGCTCGCGGTATGAAGGAAACGCTAGTAGAGGATGTTGACAGCGGTTTATTCCATCGCCTCAGATCCAGGGAATTTACACGGATTACATCACATCCTGCTAACCGTTTCCTCTCTATTCCCACTCAACTATTGTCTGATATACCGTTCACAAGAGATCATATTTGTGGAAAAGTTGAATACTTTATCACATCAATATGAGCACTAGCACTAGTGATGACTAACTGAAATAATATCATGAAGAAAATAAAGTCATCAGTGTCTGTAACATTTATGTTTTAAACATCAAAACTGGGAGAATTGAGAAAGAGTCCAGATATGATTGAGATCTGATTGTATTCTTTTAAAGTACATTATTTCCATAATAAGTACTCTTTTAAAAAATGTATGCTGAGTGTTTCTCTCCTGACGATGTCTGACTCGGGTTATTATAGTTTTTTGGCAGAAAGATTAATGTGCCTTTAAATGAGGTCAGAGCATCTGCGTCTGCAGAACATGTGAAAGTGCTGATCATCATCATCATCATCATCATCATCATCATCATCATGTGACGTATCAGGAACAGAATATCACATGCTTTCATTAATCAAACACCCTTCATGCAAAAATAGCCTCGCGTGACGTACCGTTCCATGTGAAGGTCTTTCTTATTGCCCACCAGCATTATGGGTACTCTAGGAAAAGGACACTGCGGCATTAATGTTGAACATTTATAGCATGCAAATATTTATTCTGCGGATAATTAATCATTACAGTCAAAACTGACCACATTAATATTCTTAATACAGCTTTATTATGAATGATTCATCAAGATTAATCACTCCCGTATTCATTCTTGTGAAATATCATGTTTTTCTCAGAAGTTCATCACATTATGGAAGTAAAATGATTAATGTTGACTTTAAAATAGTTATTAATTATCAACACAACTCCAGTCTCAGTAATTAACTGCACTTTGCAAATGCTGAATTAAAAAATAAACATACTTACTGCACTTTTCCCACCATATCCAACAATTTTTCATGGATAACTTTTACTACTTCAAAACTGCAGAGAAGAGGGAAAGATGGATCAGAATTGGGATTTCTAAAAGCTTGCAGATGATTTTAACCAACTTAAAAATGAGATACAGGCAGAGGTGACTAATCACAGAATAAAATCACTGAATTATCTATTGGTTTATTGCATTATTCATAAAGCAATAAAAGTATTGCTCATAAGCTCAAACCAGATTGTGGCATAAACCCCATCATCCTCCTAAAACATTATTCATAAAACACTCCTGGAACGACTCTTGATTACAGTCACCTTGGGCTTTAAACCTCGACGGCTGAATTCAAACACTTTATAATGAAGGACTTATGGAAACACATTCATTTACATATTCAGATTTTAAAACGCAAAGACCGTCAGCACTGCTTCATGATTGGGAGGCTGGATGGTTATATTTAATAACTGGTTACGGGGTGTAACACAAAGAGAGACTGACATTATAATTTAATTAAAATCATCTAATATCCGGAGACGAAGATAATCATGAACAAACATAAAACATTAAAAACACTTTACCATCTTCACCAAAAATAAAAGCTCATGTCTGGCATTAAGTACTGGTTGAAACAGTTCCTCAAGTACAGTACGTTATGGTTTAATAATCACTGAGCGTCTGAGGAGGTGAGATCAACTAAATAACAACTCAATCAGACACAATGATTTATTCATAAACTGGATTCTGACAGACTTCAGACACATTTACATTTATTCATTTAGCAGACGCTTTTATCCAAATGAGAACAGTGAAACTAACAGTCAGACAACAATATGCAAGTGCTATGACCCTTCTCAGTTTAATCTAACGCAGTATATGTAATTATTATTATTTTTATTTGTTTTAAATAATAAAAAATAGAATAGAGGAGAAAGTGTTAGTATTACTGGATCTGAAGTGCTGCCGAAAGAGATGCGTCTTCAGCCGTTTCAGAAACGTGCCGCACAAATCATAATCACTTCATCTTCACATTAAAGAGGCTATATAGAGTTTAGACTATATAGAGTTATATATAGAGTTCAGAAATAGAGTTGTGAAGTGAGCAACACTCGAGCACAGTAACGTAAAGGAGACTGAATGCGTGTCAAAGCCCCAGTATACTCACGGCCAAGATCTTTTTCGTTCTTTGCTTAGAAGTAAATAGAAGTTACAGTGATATATGGTTCATGACGCTGCTGAAACCCACGTTTAGATGAATATGTAAATATGTACTGTGTGCTTTCCTCTCAATAACTAAATAAACACAACAGGAATGACAGCAGTTCAGAAAGATCATAGAGATGTGGATGTTTTTCACCAGCTCTGCGATTCACGGGCATCATGTTGACAGATGTGGTAAAATCACACTATTATAATAATGAACTGTTATTATAAAGTATATTTGAGACTATATAGATCTGACTATTTGAGACTATAGAGCGTTGATCCCAGAAAATGGCAATGAAATTACTAGAGAATCTTCTGTGTGAACGCAAACACATCCCGGGATTGGGACCCAGAAACACTTCTGGGAAGCTGTTCACACATTGGCAATAAAAAGCGATTACAACATGAAAATTCATACGCACAGCCTCTTTAAGCAGAGACACATCCTTTAGGAATCAGTCTCAAAGAAAACTTGTTGTTCATCCCAGTGGAGAGTTTAAAAACATCAGGAATAATAATCTGCACTCACCTTTTATTTGACGTGACTGAATACACCAGAATGTAACCGTTGATATCTATGGAGTAAGTCTGTGGGAAAATTGAGTATTCGTCCTGAAAGAGGAGATTCAAAACACACTTCAGAGATGATGCATTCAAACATGTAATTATTCATGCCATGATGTTTTTATTACAACTTTGTGAAAGAAAAATTAATTTAAATAATGAATGATTCTGAATGAATGAATTTAAATGATTGATGACAAGTTTTCATTACAATTTTTTTGAAAAAAAGAAAACAAACTGAAAATAATAACTGTAAATATTTTGTAGTACTTCACTTTTTCTCAGTTAGTTGGCAAGGCAACATTTCTAGTTTGTGGTATCAAAATATGTATTGAGATTCCTGGTGTTGGTCTATTGAACTGGGTTATTAGTAAAGACGTGTGTGTAAAGCCTCTCACCTGTCCTGCGGTGTCCACTAACTGCAGGTGATACTCCTGACCGTTCACTGTGATCATTTTCGTAAATGCTGCGGAGAGAAATAAAACACAGTTTGCAGACATCAGCAGCTTCAATCAATACGCCAACATTAATCTCACAAATCGTATAAATAAACGACTGCTCAAACGATTGGGGTCGTTTTTTTATGTTTTGAAAGAAGTCTCTTCTGCTCAACAAGGCTGCCTTTACTTGATCAAAATACAGGAAAAAATATGAAATATTATTACAATTTGAAACAGCTGTTTTCTAAGTGAATATATAGTAAAGTGTAATTTATTCCTGTGATCAAAGCTGAATTTTCAGCATCATTACTCCAGTCTTCAGTGTCACATGATCTTTCAGAAACAAGAAACATTTCTGATTATCAATGTTGAAAAAGTATACAAATAATAATATCTTTAAAAAAACGTTTGAATGTTGGCAAATATATGTTATTTTAGATATTCCATAATGTATTTAAATAAATGGGCAGTTGTATTATGATATAAGGGAAGGTGTGTTTTATGTGATTTAAAACTATTAAGAAAAATAATTAAAATTTTAGAAAATGAAACATGCAAAAAATGTAATAAAGACAAAAAGGTTTTATTTGACAAATTATGCAAAATATTTATAAAAGAAAGGGAATATATACTTCAGTTAATTAGTCATACGTTCATGATTATTGGCCAAAGTTCAGAAATGCTTGAATATGTAGTTATTAGATACAGCCTGCTGAAAATATTCCTCTGAAACATTGTTCAATTTTCAATTAAAATAATCAGGAGTCGATGTGTTACAGACCCTTAAAACACAAGCAAAGAATACTGTGGGGGTGGAGTCACCTCCGATAAAACCACACCCACATGACTCAAGCCCCGCCCCCATGAGTCCACTGAAACCACTCAACTGTTCCACTGAAGGACATCTGCGTTATGAACCGCCCCTTTAAAAATATCTCCTCATAATCTAATAAGACAACATGTGGTCTACTTAAAGCTCCAGTAGGTAGCTTTTGTAAACAAATATTTGTTAAAACTGTCATGATGTCCTGAAAGTAGAATATGAGACAGATAATCTGTGAAAAAAATCAAGCTCCTCTGGCTCCTCCCTGTGGTCCTATTGCCATTTTCAGAAATACACCGCTCCCGGTCAGAAACAACCAATCAGAGCCAGGAGGAATGTCTTAGCAGTGTCAATCACGCTCCTGTACGCGCTGATCACCCCTCTCTTGCACAGCGCGAGTGCGTACCGTCGTTCGTGACTCTCCTGTTCGAACTCGTTCATCCAAATGAACAAATCTTTTTCCGAGTCATTTCGTTCATTCAACGAACGAAATGACTCGAAAAAAGATTCGTTCATTTGGATGAACGAGTTCGACCAGGATCACGAACGTGCATCACAGAACAGAGCAAGGCGAGCATTTGTGCTTATAAAACTTAAAGTTTTTTATTTATTTTTGAAATGACCGATCATTTCGCTAGATAAGACCCTTATTCATCGTCTGGTATCGTTTAAAACCCTTTGAAGCTGCGCTGAAACTGTCATTTGGTCCTCGAAACGTTTGTGTCCTATTGAAGTCCATTATA
This sequence comes from Siphateles boraxobius, assembly GCF_051911475.1. Lineage (NCBI taxonomy): Eukaryota > Metazoa > Chordata > Actinopteri > Cypriniformes > Leuciscidae > Siphateles > Siphateles boraxobius. Next base: position 34,298,429 of record NW_027508722.1, read on the forward strand.
TGGAGAAAAAGCCTGGAATGTTTTCATCAAAAAGCTTAATTTCTTTTCGACTGAAGAAAGAAAGACATAGACATCTTGGATGACATGGTGGTGAGTAAATTATCAGCAAAAGTTTTTTTTAAAGTGAACTAATCCTTTAACGTTATCTTAGTAGCTATTTATAACTTATAGAAAGAGTGCAACCTTATAAAGTTACATGTATTGCAAAATACATAATGATTTGAGGACCAAGTTTGTAGTCAAAGTATGAACAGGCCATAGTCAATGTAAAGCATATTGTTGATGTTTATTAGTGAATGTTCCATAACTGTTTATAATCCTCCGTTATCGGTGGTCCTGCTTACTAGCCTGCGCGTTCACGGCCGGCTCCGCTGTGGGGGAGGAGCTGTGAGGGAGGAGCTGTGGGGGAGGAGCTGTGGGGGAGGAGCTGTGGAGGGAGGAGCTGTGGAGGGAGGAGCTGTGGGGGAGGAGCTGTGGGGGAGGAGCTGTGGGGGAGGAGCTGTGGAGGGAGGAGCTGTGGGGGAGGAGCTGTGGAGGGAGGAGCTGTGGGGGAGGAGCTGTGGAGGGAGGAGCTGTGGGGGAGGAGCTGTGGAGGGAGGAGCTGTGGAGGGAGGAGCTGTGGGGGAGGAGCTGTGGGGGAGGAGCAGTGGAGGGAGGAGCTGTGGGGGAGGAGCTGTGGAGGGAGGAGCTGTGGGGGAGGAGCTGTGGGGGAGGAGCTGTGGGGGAGGAGCTGTGGGGGAGGAGCTGTGGAGGGAGGAGCTGTGGGGGAGGAGCTGTGGGGGAGGAGCTGTGGAGGGAGGAGCTGTGGGGGAGGAGTTGTGGGGGAGGAGCTGTGGAGGGAGGAGCTGTGGAGGGAGGAGCTGTGGAGGGAGGAGCTGTGGGGGAGGAGCTGTGGGGGAGGAGCTGTGGAGGGAGGAGCTGTGGGGGGGAGCTGTGGAGGGAGGAGCTGTGGGGGAGGAGCTGTGGGGGAGGAGCTGTGGAGGGAGGAGCTGTGGGGGAGGAGCTGTGGAGGGAGGAGCTGTGGGGGAGGAGCAGTGGAGGGAGGAGCTGTAGGGGAGGAGCTGTGGGGGAGGAGCTGTGGAGGGAGGAGCTGTGGAGGGAGGAGCTGTGGAGGGAGGAGCTGTGGGGGAGGAGCTGTGGAGGGAGTAGCTGTAGGGGAGGAGCTGTGGAGGGAGGAGCTGTGGGGGAGGAGCTATGGAGGGAGGAGCTGTGGGGGAGGAGCTGTGGGGGAGGAGCTGTGGAGGGAGGAGCTGTAGGGGAGGAGCTGTGGAGGGAGGAGCTGTGGGGGAGGAGCTGTGGAGGGAGGAGCTGTGGAGGGAGGAGCTGTGGGGGAGGAGCTGTGGAGGGAGGAGCTGTGGAGGGAGGAGCTGTGGGGGAGGAGCTGTGGAGGGAGGAGCTGTGGGGGAGGAGCTGTGGGGGGAGGAGCTGTGGGGGAGGAGCTGTGGGGGAGGAGCTGTGGGGGAGGAGCTGTGGGGGAGGAGCTGTAGCGTAGCAGCGAGCAAGGGGGTTGGACCTGTAGGTTGTGCTTCTTCAAATTTTCAGGCTAAGTCAACATTTTCTCAAAACTCCCTACTGCAGCTGTAAGCGGCTCCTGAAAGTCACAGTGAGGAGAGCAGAAGCAGTTCATGCTGGTGTGTGTATCTTCATGCTGGTGTGTGTATCTTCATGCTGGTGTGTGTGTCTTCACTGAGTCTGGAATCAGCAGCACAAACACTGAAGCTGCAGGAGGGAGTCACATGCGTTTGCATCTATCCCGCCTGCCATTCACGTACCACACAACAAAACATGACACACACACACACACACACGCGCACGTGGTCAACGCAGGAGGTCAACATACGGTCAATAAATTCAGTTTACCAACAAGCTAACAGACAAACACTGTGTCCAAACTAGACTGAATGCAAAAACAAGCCATTAAAGGTGAATCATAGTTTTAGTCCAAATCAGCCAAAATGTGCAACATATATGTTGCATAATGCATAACTTATCATAATTTAAACTACATGTCGAGTCATATCAACAACTCAGTAACAAGTCTTAAGTGCACACATATTGAGTCAGACGTGCGGTTCAGTGAGTCAGATGTTGAGTAATCATCCCGAATGATTCAGCGAGTGAATCATTTTAGAATCATCTGAGTCATTATGAAGAACTGATTCATGAGTCATTTGTAGTAGAGCAGGGCTCGCAACCATTGGAGAGTGTGGAAATAAGATCATCACTGGCACCTGACAATAACTAAAGAGGTGTATGTATTTCATTTAGGCTAAATAAAGTCGCTTTAACTTGCATATGGATGTAAATTTTGAGGAAATCCTCACAGTTAAGTGCTAGAATTACTATTAAAGGGATAGTTCACCCAAAAATGAAAATTCTGTCAGTATTTACTTTCCCTCATGTTGTTCAACCCCGTAAGACCTTCGTTCATCTTCGTAACACGAATTAAGATATTTGTGATTAAATCTGAGAGCTGGATCACTCCTCCATAGGCTTCTAATGGATTGAAACTTGTTCCCCGAAAAGTTATTAAAGACATCGTTAAAATAGTCCAAGTGACTACAGTGACTCAATCTTAAGTTTATCAAGCGACGAGAATACTTTTTGTGCGCAAAAACAAACAAAAATAACGACTTTATTTCAACTATTCATTTCCTTCTCTGTGGGCCTCGAGTCAGTTCACTAGTGTAACAGCGCAGCGCTTCTGTTGTTGTACGTCACACGCATCACACACATGACCAGCGTCGGCCAATAGTGAGCCTGCGTGTGACGTAGCTCTACGCTATAAGTTAACTGACTCGAGGCCCACAGAGAAGGAAATGAAGAGTTGAAATAAAGTCGTTATTTTTGTTTGTTTTTGCGCACACAAAGTATTCTCGTCTCTTGATAAACTTAAGATTGAGCCACTGTAGTCACTTGGACTATTTTAACGATGTCTTTAATAACTTTTCAGGGAACAAGTTTCAATCCCTTAGAAGATGAACGAAGGTTTTACGGGGTTGAACAACATTAGCGAGAGTAATTACGGACAGAATTTACATTTTTGGGTGAACTATCCCTTTAAAGCGTGAGATTTTATCCTGTGCTATCGCAATCTGACAAAACATTCGCTTCAGTGATTATCCCTCCACGTGCCATAAGGTTGCAGACCGCTGTAAACTCTATATATGTATACAGAGTACACCAGTCGAGAAGGAAATAGGAATATATATATCATCTATGGTTATTTATCACTTCACAGATTGAATTTCAATTCCCAACCCTACATTATTATTATCATGCATTGATTATGATCTGATTGACTTACTGTTTTCAATAGTAGGGTCGTAGGAGTCGACAAACTGGCCTTCCACAAACTGTATTGTCAAGGACGATTTCCCTGAAACACAGAAACATGAGAACAAAGTCAGAGACGTGAACGATCTTAACATTCAGATCACGAGAGAATGAACACTAGTAACAAGCATTAACACATTACATACATAAAGAGCGAGTGTAGTTTTCTTCAGTTATGTAATGCATGACCAGCCTAAAACTCCCAGAATACATGTATAGTAAAATGCATATGTTAGATTCATGATAAAGAGATAAAGCAATTCATATCTCACACACAAATATCTTAATAGATGAAGAAAATGTCAGTGCTAAACATCTTTTTAGATTTCTTTATGCAAAACATTATTTATCCTTTTGATTTTGGGGTGAATCGTGATCTAGACGGGTTCTTGACTGGTTTCATGTGATTCGCTCTTGATCTGGATCTCTGCATGTGAATGTATCATAATCAAACACATTCCCATTCAACAGAGCGTTAGTGATGAAACTGCCATAGTGGTAGTAACGCAGGACATTTACACACACACACACACACACACACACACACACACACACACACACACACACACACACACACACACACACACACACACACACACACACACACACACACACACACACACACAATGAGTGTGTGGGCAGATTTGCCCTGGAGCCTGTTGCTATAACAACGGCGAGTTCTGCATCCAGCATTTGTAAATGCGAGCTCTCATTCACCGGGAAAAGCCCACAGGAACATCGGGACATTCCGGAATGGAAGTGAGGCTCTTTGAGGACAGAAGCGTTTTTGATCATTCAAATGAAACATCCAAACATGTTCTGACTAGAGATGCAGGAGAACAGGAGAATCTTCGATGAAAACAAAGAAATGAATATTTTACACATCAGGAATAAACTGGATTGTGAAAAGCAGTTCCTGAAGTCATTCCACTCAGCAGATAATGGGGAATTACCAAAGGCAAAGCCTCCAAAACTGTAGCAAGTTTGTCAATGTTACAGTTAAAAAACATTCCAAATCAGAAATAAAACGCAACAATTGTAGTAACTGTGTCTCTTCAGCTCAAATGATACAAAATAACAGCTTCTCACACTCTAAAGGTGATTGGCTCTTTTAAATGTAAGGCGGGGCTACAGACGCCATATTGGGTGTTATGACTTCTCCTATCAATATATTTAGGCTGTCAGCGGTAATGCATGCGATTAATTCAAAATTACATGCAAATAAATTACTGAAGCATGTGAAATGCAAACCAGTAAAGCCTCTCTAGTAAAGTTTTGATGGATGAGGTTTGTAATCAAGGTAAAGATGATTGCGATGACGTACAGAAAGAAGAACACGCGAGTCAAAACAAACAAGCGGAAACAAACCGTATGTGCGCTCTCGACACACTGAGCACAGTGTATTTATTCAAACACATTCACATTGTTTCCACACACATTCAGGATAATATTTTGCTTTTGTCATGTGTATGTTGCTATGTTTAGTAAATCTGAATTAATCTGTGTACTGTAGCGGGTAAATGCAGTCAGGTCAAGGTAGTTGGTTAGTTGTTTTTTTTTTGGCATCTCCATGTGTAATCCTTATATTATTTGGTTTCCTTTTTTGGAAAGACAAACAAATTTTCCTTGAAAAAAGCTAGCAGAAAATAAAATTTTGTGAGAATCACCTTTAATCTGATGGTACTTCAGGATATAGCAAATGATGACTAATTGAATACATTAAACAAGAAAAATGGTGTATGCTTAATTTCACAAGTGTGTTATTAATTGCGATTAAAATGTTTAATCTATTGACAGCCTTAATTTAAATTTGTTGCCATATAATCTTCACAGGTAATCAAACAAACAATGAACACAATAAAATATCATATAGGCTAATTCAATCTAGAAAAGTCTAAAAAAGTTCGTAAATACAACTCTATGGAATATTCTTTAAATGTTCTTGATCAATTTTTTTGGGGTCAATCTAACAAACTAGGCTAAGTCCTTAAAAATGTGTCCTTATGCCATAATACATCTCTGGCAGAATGGAAAGAAAAGGTTGGAGTAAAGTAGTAAGCGATTGATGACATCAACAGAAAAAATAAAGTCGTTTCAGAGACTGACAAAAACCAAACATTTATTTTTGTTAGAATAATGTCACTGATGAATCATTCACAATAAGACCAGGAATATGAATTAATTTTTAAAAAGTCTAAGGAAACATCTATTGCATTGGTTTCTTTTCAGTTGTTCATTACAAGTATTTCTCGACGGTAAAGCCATTAGAGAGCTTCAGCCCTGATTCACTCCATTTTAATGGAAGCGCATCGGATTTCAAGCATCCTTCCTCATCAGCTCTATAAATAGACCCTGAAACCGGAGCAAACGCATCAGGAACATATAGTTCCGATCGGCCGGCGCGTGACCCCGCAAACAAAGCCCAGATGTGGGCGGACGGCGTTTAGTCAGTGACCGGTGAAGTGGACACGCAGAGATCCTCCAACGCACAGCGCTGAGTCTGTGCTGAGAGCAGGAATACTGTACAAATACAACAACACACGGATTTAAAGACTTACTACTCGAAAAGAAATTCAATTGATTTTGGAAATCAAAAAGTAGGGAGTTTATGGATGGTTTAATCAAACTGAAAAGACTTGCATAAAGAATGCATCATTAGAATAAAACTTAAAGCTTTTCATTAGCATTGAATAGTGAAGGTTACGGCATTGCCATACACTGAGCTGGAAACCAGAAATATCACGAACGCAGAACTGACGGCTGAATCCAGTTGAAACTGGAGGACAAAACATACACCATGTTATCTAAAGTTCACATGCATCTGACATATTGATGCCTGAGATGAACCTTACGAGAGCTGACAGCTTCATTAAATCATCAAACAGAAAACATACATTTATTTCTCCTGCATGCTTTCATGAAACATTTTCACTATAGGTCCAAATCTACATCATACAGATTTTTCTTTGCATTAATTTTGGCATACCCGACTCAAAAACAGTTTGAGAGGATGGATGGATGGATGGATGGATGGATGGATGGATGGATGGATGGATGGATGGATGGATGGATGGATGGATGGATGGATGGATGGATGGATGGATGGATGGATGGATGGATGGATGGATGGATGGATGGATGGATGGATGGATGGATGGATGGATGGATGGATGGATGGATGGATGGATGGATGGATGGATGGATGGATGGATGGATGGATGGATGGATGGATGGATGGATGGATGGATGGATGGATGGATGGATGGATGGGTGGATGGATGGGTGGATGGATGTGGATGGAAGGGTGGATGGATGGAAAGATGGATGGATGGGTGGATGGATAGATGGATGGATGGAAGGGTGGATGGATAAACGGATGGATGGAAGGGTGGATGGATGGAAAGATGGATGGATGGATGTGGATGGAAGGGTGGATAAATGGAAAGATGGTGGATGAATGGAAGGATGGATGGATGGATGGATAAAGCACCAAAATTCTGGCAAAATTTTACTACAACTGGTTTAATTCATTACCTGAGAAAATGACATCCTGAACAACATTAAGAATTCAATTACACACATTTTATTACAGAACTTTTTTAGTCTCATCTTTTTGTTGCATCACTATTTTTATATCAGTGACATTGATTTGAAACGTTGAATCTGAGTGCAGTGCATATGCATGCAAAGGTTTGGGAATGTATGAGAGGAACTGTTCCCAAAGGCTGAAGTAACTCAAGTGTGTCCTGATGTGATGTTGGCATGTTCCCTCAACAGTGATCTGCAGGAATCATCGTCACACACGTGTTCTGTGTAAACGCTTTATTGCAGAGAGAATACATTTGCTTTAAATGACCACTGACACAATAAAATCCAACAGATCACGATCCAACTCAAGTGGGAAGAATCAGAGTTTGTACGTTTGAGTCACTTATTGCAAAATCCATGAGCATCAGAACATCCACAATTAATTTCAAGCTCCAAAATAAGTCTTCTGAACTCATATAATAACCTCCAAGTTATCAAGCTGTTTTTACTGAAAACCTTTCCTTTTAATTCAACTCTTAATCCCCAATTGAGAGTTCACATAGGCCTTTTCAATTCTAAAAAATACTCAAGAGCATTAACACAATACAAAAACTCTAATTTTTTCAATCTGAACATCAAATCAAATGAGATCTGCTGAGGAAGGTCAAATTTTCTCTGAGTAGCCTAATAAAAATGTGTTCAGACACTGATTTTAGGGTGAATTAGGCTATTACTCTGACACACTCAATGAACAGTGAATACATTCATTACACAACACTCATGTTTGAAATCATATCTGTGTCCGATCCATGAATTTATTATAAATTAGCTTTTTATAGCAACTGAGATGTAGACAAAAACTGAAATCAAACATTTTGACACATTATTTAATGAACATCATCAAAAATAACTAAAAACAAGCATCATTGACATAGCGTGTTATTTGGAGCTGATTTAAGGGGAGCCAAAGCATGACATTTATTTGCCGATGCCGATAATCTCAAAACGGTCAAATATCGGCTGATATAACTCTGAGGAGAAAAACTGATTGGACAAACCTGCAGCATACAAACTCATTCACAACATCACACCACAGTCACTAAAAAATAATGTGATAACTTATTATTTAAGTATACCAATTTAAATAAGTATAAATTGGGTTTTCACATGAAAATATATCTGCCTTTTAATGTTAGGATGAGGTTGATTGATCATTTTTAGTGGTCTATGGCATGACTATAGATGACATGAAGCTACTATAAATGAATACTGGCCTCTGTTAGGTGTTAACATTTCTATTCATGATATGAAGAATGGAAATGCATGAACCATAATGAATATACAGACAGTATAAGCACTTTGACACTGGACCGAGGCCTGCATGCGCCTGCATCACACTGCATTAAAAGTAAAGAACAGGCCAATCAAGTTTAGGGTTAACTGCATGAGGTTGTAGGGTGTATTTTACCATGTTATATGTCACTAAGCATGCATACATCAGCTCGTGCTTAAATGCATGCGGATGCAGCACGCGCATGGGGTAACATTCAGCTCACGCGAGCACGCATTAATCTCATGCATGCGGGGAAATATAAAAAGCTGATGTAAATGATACATAAGACGCAACGATCAACGCGCACTTACCGACGGATCTGTAGCCCAGGACGGCGATCTTGCGCGATTTCGGCTGCGGCATCTTTACTTATTCCCTACCACATCAATATCCACATGTAAGAGGGCTTGTGCTGTCTGGAAGAAACGAAATCACATGGATTTAATCCGGTATTGCGTTACAACGTCGTGAAGCTAGAATGGGATAAAGCAATTTCTCCGATCTGGCGAATAAAGCAATTTTTGATAAATTACGAGGAAAGTCACAGACTCTGCGTCACTGCCCGCCGCAAGCCTACGTTAATTATGCAAGAATGAGCGCGCTGGATTGGTTGAGAACGCCCTGAGAGGCGGGACGTGTCGCTGTTAATAAGCACAACCATTGGCTCACCGGGTCTCAACTGTGAATGTGATTGGATGACTACAGTTGTCAATGACGAGACGCCAGATTGAACACATTGACATTTGTTTTACCATTTTCTGACTTGCAGAAGTGCAGAATTACTTTCAAATTATATTATAAGGACTTTACGTGCCACTTGTGTTTGGTCGTTTTAACTATACATTAAATGTCCATTATTATATAGCTGAATCTATAGGTAAAATGATCAAACTTTAAAAAAAGACGCAAATCATCATACATATACACCACAATATCACAATTAATCGATGGCCTAATAATTTCACACTTTTGAGCTGATGTTAATTTTATCTGCACTTCTAACAGAAAAAAAGTAGCCTATGATCAAAATCTAAAACAAAACATGTTTTCTTTGGAGTATCATTAGTAATTAATTTTTGCATCCTTCAATCCCTTTATAAAAATACAGTTTTGTAAAGACATCATCCTGCAGGAAGTGGCCTTTTTTTGCAGGAAAACAACAGCACAAACATCAGTAAGGATCAGTATTATCAATTGGGTTAATTTTGTTTTTAGTGGTTCTTCAGGTTGACGTCCCTATAAGATAACTGTATTTCACTATGACTCACTATAACTCTTTATGAACATCCAGTTAATTTCCTTGTCATTAAATACGTGCATTACATGTGCATTAGATAATTAATGAAGCTGAAATGTCTGACTTAACCAAAGCAGATTTGTTCTGATTTACACTATAATACAAATACTTTTTTTAAATTACACAAACTCAATCCAGTTTCTCCATGTTATAGAGCTGAGCAGATTCAGGAATGAGCCAGTTCAATTCTCAAAAGTTTTTCATCAAATTAATCTACATGTTATTTGAAAGATTTTGATCAAATGAATATAATTTACAATACCGGTTGACTTTCTGTGAAATGTCAGTCTCTGCTGCCCTCTTCTGGTCAGTCAAATATTCACACAAACTTTAATTTCTTTATATTCAAAAACTGAGGAACCTAAGGACTAATAATCATAAACCACAATTTATTTTCTGTTTGTCTATCTTTCCCTCCAACATTTTCAGAATTTGCTTCAATGAAGCTTGCTTCCAGTAATACAATAAAAATAATATGTTTCAACTTCATAATCACAACAACAACAAAATACTTTGTCGATAGGTGTAAATGAAGTGCTCAAGTGAACCATCTGGGACAGGAATATGGAGAAAATTATTCAATGGCATTATTTTACTTAGTATCTGTCCAGTTTTTGCTCTGTTTTGTTATCGACAGTGAAAGTGAATGTGTATTAATTAATGTGTATTAGAGACTATAGTGTTTAATTTAATTTTATATTGAGAAATATTCTGTGAAATAAGTTCACAGTAATACTTATATTACTAATACAATAAAAAACAGTTTTTGCACTTATTAATGGTTTGAGGCAATTTACCATGAAATTAAATTTTTTTAATACATCATCTATGTTTTTAATTAAACAGTATTTTATTGGATACTCTGCTGCCAGAAAAGTAATGTTTTTTGTTTGCTTGTTTATTTTTTTTTTTTACAGTGTACAGCCCAATATATTCTAAAACAAATATTGGCAATCTACATTTGAGTGCATTGCGTTGAAACACACACAGCTGCTGCCTAAAAAATAAAGTATAACAAATAAGGTGAGAAAAGTACATTTTAAAATACCTCAACTGGTGTACCCTGTTAAAATTCATGCAGGATTACCCCCTTTTTAACTGCATTATATTTAATGAATAAAAAAGATGTTCATCTGTGAAAATGATCATGATTAACAAAATGTGTAAGTATCATAAACTTTTGTTTATCACAGAGCTTGTTTTTATTTTATTTTATTAAATCCAAAAACCTATGGGAAAATCCCATTGGGTTTTGTTGAGGAAACCAGTGTGACGCAAACTGCCGATTGGCCTCCTTTTACAGTCTATAGGTGCGTTCCATTCGACCGTAAGTGGACTGCGAAGTGGACTTCACAGGGTATTTCGCCATCTTAAGTGAGATTCCAATCCGAAGGGAATGAACATGTTCTGTTCGAAGGGCACTGCAAACGGCGTAGGGAATAAGGGAACATCGATACATCACTTCACAGGAAGTGGAGAGCGAAAATCAACCAACTGTCTTTGTGCATCGCGTCACCAGTCTGAACTAACCATAGAGCAGAGCCGTTGGAAGAGATTTTAAATTTAAATTTCTAACAGCTCATAGTTTACGTATGCATTGAGTATTCATAAATATTGTTATTATTATACAAACTAGAGTATTTATGAACGGTTGGGCTGATTAATGTATCTTTAGGCCAATTATATGATTTTAAATTAGAAAGGAAAGTAAATTACAAAATTTTATTCAGTAATATCATAATCTGTTGACCCTGTTGTTGCCTTTCTTTGATGACGTTGCAGGGCATTCCAAATGAGTGATTATTGTCAGCGAAGTCCACTTCAACTGATGTACCGTGTGTAGGGAGCAGTGAACACTGCGTAGGGACCCTGTCAGATGGAACGCACCTTATGATTTGCCTACTTACTGACGTCATTATCAGAAACGGCACCCGTCCATTTTACAACATTTACCAGGAAGAGACCTTTTTTGTTGTCGTGACTAACGTTATCTATTTTATCTATTGAGAGAAGAAAATGAAAAGGGAATCAGCGATCAATGAAGAAAAAAGATACTTTTTAAATAGTTTGTTTCAGAACAGACAGCAGATCTTTGTTATTCTCTTGGTTGTTCGTTTTTGAAACCATCGTTCAGAAAGTGAAAGTAAAGTGTAACTTAGAGTTCAGACGGTGAAAATGAGTGCACATGTATTTCCAGAAAAACTGTCTTGTCCTGTGTGCCGTGAAATCTTCAAGTCTCCTGTTCTTCTGTCGTGTAGTCACAGTTTCTGTGAAGAGTGTCTTCAACAGTTCTGGAGAAGCAAGGAAACTCGGGAGTGTCCAGTCTGCAGGAGAAGATCCTCAAACGAGTTTATTCTTCCTAATATGGCGTTAAATAACTTGTGTGAGTCGTTCCTGAAGGAGAGCGATGAGAGTCGTTCATCGGTATCTGAGGAGATCTGCAGTTTACACAGTGAGAAACGTCTACGGTTACGTATGTAACCCTCGTTCCCTGAGTAGGGAACGGAGACGTTACGTCGGATGACGACGAATGGGGTTTCGCTTAGAAAGCCTATCAACTTCGAGTATTACAAAACGAGCCAATGGCAAAGAAATGCCATGGGTCTGCGGAATTTGCATGGCGTAACTCCGCCCCACCTCGTGGGTATAAAAGGAGGAAGCCGGCAGCAAGCAGATATGTTTCTTCGCTGAGGAGCCAAGACTGAGCTCAGGCGATCCCCGCGGTACAGCGGAAAGTGGCAGGCAGACGTAACGTCTCCGTTCCCTACTCAGGGAACGAGGGTTACATACGTAACCGTAGACGTTCCCTTTCGTTGTCACTCCGAGTTACGTCGGATGACGACGAATGGGGTTACCAGTCTAATCACGCCACCTTCTCAGCTGTCTTCCAGTGCCCTGCGTAAATCGAGATCCCTGTCAACCTGGACAAAGGACTCCATATAACACAGGAATACCAAGGTACACTGGGAAGCATATCCCAAGCTTAGGGGAAGTATGCAATTAATGCCAGCCCGGAGGGGGGGGGACTTAGAGAATACAATATGACCCGAAGGAAGCATATGGGAAACACTGGGGTGTCCAGCCGCAGGTGGAATATTTAAACCCCAGGGGTGGCAAGGTGGCTTGCCAAGGGAAAGACACACGCTCAGAGAGGCTTACAGTGGAAATACACATGTGGGGGTCGCTCAGAGGAGGGACCATGCACACGGGAGGCACCTAGCCGACGCACAGGCAATAGACACTGGCGCCGACGTCAGGAGTGCTGGAGGAGCTCAGGGCTTTCGGAGAAGCTCACCTGAGGAAAGTATCGCACGTATCCAGTCCGTGGAGTGGAATGGCGAGCAAGCGAAGACACCTGAGCGGGTCCGGTACTAGCTGGTTGAAGCGAGTACACGAGAGGACACAGGCTCCACTCGGAGATTATAGAATCTGGCGAATGTGTTAGGTGTCGCCCAGCCTGCAGCTCTGCAGATGTCTGTTAGCGAGGCGCCATGCGCTAGAGCCCAAGAGGACGCCACACTCCGGGTGGAGTGGGCAGTCACACCAAGGGGGCACGGTCGACCTTGCTGCTGGTAAGCCAAAGCAATGGTGTCCACTATCCAGTGAGACAACCTTTGCTTGGAGAGAGCCTTTCCCTTCAGCTTCCCACCATAACAGACAAAGAGCTGGTCTGAGGTCCTGAAACACTGCGTTCTGTCTACATAGGCGCGGAGAGCGCGTACTGGACAGAGCAGTGCCAAGGCTGGGTCTGCCTCCTCCGAGGGCAGCGCTTGCAGGTTCACCACCTGGTCCCGAAAGGGAGTGGTAGGAACCTTGGGCACATATCCAGGCCGGGGTCTCAGGATCACGTGAGAGGAAGCCGGCCCAAATTCCAGGCACGCTTCGTCAACGGAGAATGCGTGCAGGTCCCCAACCCTCTTGATGGAGGCCAGTGCAACCAGGAGCGCTGTCTTCATAGACAGGAACTTAAGCTCGACTGATTGCAGGGGCTCAAAGGGAGCACTCTTCAGGGCAGTTAGAACCACTGAGAGGTCCCAAGAGGGAACGAGAGGAGGACGAGGAGGATTTAGTCTCCTCGCTCCTCTCAGGAACCTGATGATCAGGTCGTGCTTCCCTACCGACTTACCTTCGATGAGGTCATGATGTGCGGCAATGGCGGCAACATAGACCTTCAGGGTGGAGGGAGACAGCCTTCGCTCCAGCCCCTGTTGAAGGAAGGAAAGCAAAACACTGATCGAGCATCTCCGGGGGTCTTCTCGGTGAGAAGAGCACCAGTTGACGAAGAGGTTCCACTTCAACGCATAGACGTGTCTCGTGGACGACGCTCTAGCGGAAGTGATGGTAGCCACCACCGCTGGTGGTAGGGTACTCAAACCTGCCTCGTCCCATCCAGGAGCCACACGTGGAGGTTCCAAAGATCGGGACGAGGGTGCCATAGGGTGCCCCGTCCCTGAGAAAGAAGGTTCTTCCTCAGAGGGATCGGCCAGGGAGGTGCTGTCGCGAGGAGTACTAGTTCGGGGAACCAGGTCCGGTTGGGCCAGTAAGGGGCAACCAGAATGACCTGCTCCTCGTCCTCCCTGACCTTGCGCAGAGTGTGCGCAAGAAGGCTCACTGGGGGAAACGCATACTTGCGGCCCTGCGGCCAGCTGTGCGCCAGAGCATCCGTGCCGAGCGTGCCCTCGGTCAGGGAATAGAACTGGGCGCAATGGGTCGAGTCGTGAGAGGCAAACAGATCTATCTGCGCGTCCCCAAACTGGTCCCAAATCAGCTGAACCGACTGGGGATGGAGTCGCCATTCTCCAGGGAGGGGCTGAAGCCGTGAGAGCTCGTCGGCTGCACAGTTCAGCGCTCCGGGAATGAAGATGGCTCGAAGCGACCTCAGATGCTTCTGACTCCATAGGAGGAGGTGGCGAGCGAGTTGTGACATACGGCGGGAGCGTAGACCACCTTGATGGTTGATGTACGCTACAGTGGCGGTATTGTCTGAGCGGACTAGTACGTGTTGACCCCTGAGCAACGCCCGGAAGCGGTGCAGGGCAAGGCGTACTGCCAACAACTCGAGGCAATTGACATGCCACAGCCGCTGGGGTCCTGTCCAGGAGCCCGCAGCAGCATGTCCATTGCACATGGCGCCCCAGCCCGTGGTGGAGGCATCTGTTGAGACAACAACATGCCGGGAAGCTCGTGCCAGGGGGACACCGGCCCTGAGAAAATCGAGGTTCGACCACGGGGTGAAGAACTGACGGCAGGTCGGAGTAACTGGTACTCGGAACGTGCCGTGTTGCCATGCCCACCTCGGGACTCGGTCGCGAAGCCAAAGCTGAAGCGGTCTCATATGAAGCAATCCGAGCGGCGACCGCGGCTGCAGATGCCATATGCCCCAGGAGCCTCTGAAAAAGTTTCAGTGGAACCGCACTCTTGCCCTCGAATTGTCTTAGGCAAGTCAGCAGTGACTGCGCGCGCTCGCTCGTAAGCTGCGCGGACATGGCGACCGAGTCGATGTCCATACCGAGAAAAGAGATCCTCTGCACGGGGCAAAGTTTGCTCTTCTCCCAGTTGACCCGAAGGCCCAGACGGGCTAGGTGCCGGAGCACTAGGTCCCTGTGTTCGCAAACCTGATCTCGAGAGTGAGCTAGGATCAGCCAGTCGTCGATATAACTCAGGATGCGAACCCCTTGCTCTCGAAGGGGAACAAGGGCCGCCTCGACGACCTTCGTGAAGATGCGAGGAGACAGGGCTAGCCCGAAAGGGAGAACCGCGTACTGGTATGCCTGCCCCTCGAAAGCAAACCGGAGGAACGGTCTGTGTCGAGGAAGAATGGAGACATGAAAGTAGGCGTCCTTCAGGTCGATCGCTGCAAACCAATCCTGGGGCCGTATGCATTCGAAAACGCGTTTGGCGGTGAGCATCTTGAACGGCATCCGGTGAAGGGAGCGGTTCAGCACGCGCAAGTCCAGGATTGGCCGTAACCCACCGGTTTTCTTGGGGACAATGAAGTAGGGGCTGTAGAAGCCGGACCTCATCTCGGCTGGAGGGACAGTCTCGATTGCACCCTTCGCCAGCAGGGTGGCAATCTCTGCTCTCATGATAGGGGCATTGCCACCGACCAAAGTGGAGCGGACTCCCCTGAAGCGGGGAGGAGACCGTGCGAACTGAATCGCATAGCCGAGCCTGACGGTACGCGCGATCCAGTGGGACAGACGGGGAGCTCTAGCCAGGCTCCCAGGAACTGAACCAACGGGATCATGCGAGCCACAGGCGTCCCCCCGGAGGGGCAGCGAGGCGGAGTAACTGGCCCAGATGTGGACGGCATAGCGGCCCGGAGAGGGGGCACAGTTAGCAACCGCACCCTGGCAGAGGGGGCCAGGGGAGGACCAGGCTGGTCGTCCCGCAGGGGCCTGCTCTGCCAGGGGTCTGGCGACAGAGGGGGACAGGGGCGAAGCGGTCCGTGGACGGCACGCCGTGTCAACCGCCTCTGGGACAGAGGGGGACGAGGAGAGCACGGCTTGTGGGCGGCGCTCTGTGACGTCCGAGAACTCTGTGCTCAGAGACGGGAGAATCAGCTCTTTGGAGAATAAGGATTCTTCCCCGGCCCTCCCCGGGGAAAGGAGTGGTCCTGCTACCAACTCCTGGAAAGAACTGAGTCCCATCTCTGAGGAGCCCAACTCAAGAGCGCCGCTTAACCCGGCGTGTAGCGGGGTGCGGGGCTGGAGAGGACTGTGGCGTCCGACCGCGGCCTCCAGAGCCGACCCGGGTGAACGGGCGGGGTGGGAGCCGCGGGGGGGCGCCCTCGGCAGTGGGCAGACCGAGGGATCTGAGCGGACGGCGGGGCCGTCGGGACAGAATCAACCTCAGTCTGCTCCATCGCCGAGGTGCCCGTCTCACGAGCGCCGCTTAACCCGGCGTGTAGCGGGGGGCGGGGCTGGAGAGGGCTGTGGCGTCTGCCCGCGGCCCCCAGAGCCGGCCCGAGAACGGGCGGGGTGGGAGCCGCGGGAGGGCGCCTTCGGCGGTGGGCAGACGAGGGATCTGAGCGGACGGCGGGGCCATCGGGACAGAATCAACCTCACTCTGCTCATGGGCGGCTGAGAGCTGTTGGGCAAGCCCTCAACCGCACCGCCGAAGAGGCCGACCTGGGATATGGGAATGTCGGACAGACGGGTCCGCGCGACATCCAGCACATCAGACAGGTTCAGCCACAGACTGGTGAGCATCACCTGACCCAGGGAGCGTACGGCCACTTTCGTCGCTCAGAGAGCAAGGTCAGTGGCGGCGCGCAGCTCAGTGAAGAGCCCTGGGTCAGTCCCGCCCTCGTGCAGGTCTATGAGCATCTGGGTCAGGTGGACCAGCAGAATGACCATGGCATGCAGTGAGGCGGCTGCCAGTCCCGTGGCGCTATAGGATCTCGCCACAAGCGTAGACGAAAAACTACAGGCCACGGGCGGGTGCTTAGGATTGCGCCGAGAAGAAGCACTCTGAGGACACATAGCATCGCAACAGAGCGTTCAGCCGGGGGAACCCCAGTGTACCCATGGGCAGCGGCCCCATCGAGGGGAGGAAAGGCGGATGAGATCAGCGAGCGGTCCCGAGAAGACAAGGGGGTCTTCTTGGACTTCGAGATCTCATCATGCACGTCCGGGAGGAGAGGTATTGGGGTTTGCCGTGGACGAGGGTCGGCGGCCTTACCCAAAACCCATCGTCCCAGGAAAGCATGGTCGTCATCTCCGGATCAGACTCAGGCACAGCCGTATGCACACCGGAAGGTGGCAGCTGTGACGAGCCCTCACTTCCAGAAGACTCAAACCCACCTAGTGATGCTGCAACAGACATGGCATCTTCCTCTGTAGCTTCAACTGAAACACGCGGGCCACCAGAGGGTAGACTCGCGGGAATCAGCAGTTCACTAGCGGGCACCGTCATTGAAGAGGGGGGCTGGGGACACGGACACATAGTCGGCGCCTAGATCCAGACCGTAACCCTCAGGTCACCCTGGCCACCAGCCGAAGATCGGGGGGTGGATGAGGGGACTCTCACTCTTGCGAGTTCACCGAGTCTCGACCTATATATGACGCGATGATCACGTTCCCAGCGAGAACATGAGTCACCCACGAGCGCTGTTCAAGCATGATCAAAGCCCAAACACACTAGACAGCGCTCGTGCCCATCAGAGTCCGATACCAGTCCGCTGCAACCAGAAATGCACGGGCGAGCCGTCTTTAAAAAGACGTGCCACGTGTAAGCTCTTTTAGTGAGAGAAAACTCAAGTGTTGAAGCACCCGGGGAGAAACGCACCGACTGGCAGACCACTGCAACAGATCAGCAGGAAGCACGCTCTCGCCGTAGATCGCCGTCACACCAACACTCGAGGTACTCGTTTGTAAAGCTGACAATTCAGAGATGGCTTGTGGAGAGAAGAATACACTTGGCTCCGAAGCGAAAAACATATCTGCTTGCTGCCGGCTTCCTCCTTTTATACCCACGAGGTGGGGCGGAGTTACGCCATGCAAATTCCGCAGACCCATGGCATTTCTTTGCCATTGGCTCGTTTTGTAATACTCGAAGTTGATAGGCTTTCTAAGCGAAACCCCATTCGTCGTCATCCGACGTAACTCGGAGTGACAACGAAAGGGAACTAAAACTCTTCTGTCTGGAGGACAATCAGCCGGTGTGTGTAGTGTGCAGAGATTCACAGAAACACGCCAATCACACTTTCAGACCCATCAGTGAAATTGGTCCATCATATAAGGTAAGAAAGATTTATTTCTGAGGATTAAAGCGTGTACTACTACATACATGAGCATTTTACAGAAATATCTGGTGTCTTATTTTCACTTAAAATTTTAGGAGGAACTGAAGTCCTTAAAAGAGAAACCTAAACACAAAGAAAACATTAAAGGAGAGGAAACAGTTCAACACACCAAGGTGAGGATTGATTCTTTTGAAATATTCACAAATTTAATTAGAACAGCTTAATTAGACAAATATCTGAGATTACAAGTTCCATTATTGGAGAACACACAGTCGACTCTGACTCCTTGATTCCATTTACTTTACATCAAAACATGGTCAGGAATAATACAAGATTGCAGTCGTTATTACACACTTAATTATTTTCCTTCAATGCAAAGATTTAAAATCCACTGCGCTTTCAGCTTGACTGTCCTAATTAGCCCAGTTTAGTGAAAACATTACCATAACTTATTCTACGGAGCTGTTGAATGCTTGAATCTGATTGGTTGACAAAGATTCTAAGGTGCGCAATTATTTTCAGGGAAACACGGCTAAAGTAGTTCCAGGCAGGTTTAGACCGCATTACAGTTCCATATCACTGCGCTGAATTATTCCAGTTATTTCAAAGGTCCTTAGACTACAACAGAAAAAGAACCAAAACCCACAACGACACTGACCAAACAAATAAATATAGTAAACAATAGGATAAAAATGTAAAAATGTGACATTTCAAAAAAAAAATTGCCACAAAAATGACATTTTATGTATGAAAAGCACATACTCTCTCTCTCCTGCTCAAACACACACACACACACACACACACACACACACACACACACACACACACACACACACACACACACACACACACACACACACACACATACGAAAAAATGTGTTGTCAGCTGCTCTGACGATTTTATCAGTGAAATAGTTTAACAACTTAAAAGCTACATGGAATTTCTCACTAGCAAGGTAATAACTGCACTGTTCTTGAACAGATAAACATACTTTTTATTGACACTGCTGTTGAGACAGTTGAGACTCCAGTAATTCACACATGAGTAATCTCTCTCTTTCTCTCTCTCTCTTAATAACTGCATTGGTTTGCTATCAATGGCTCAAACATCTGTTACTACTCTAAAATGGTGTTTTGAAAGTAGAATCGGAGGCTTGGGATTTGATGCGGTATAAATTAGTCCTTCACACAAGAGTGTTTTAAGGACAAAAACCTGACAAACATCTTGAAATAGATCACTTGAACAATGTTTTGAGGTGCGGTAACCACAGTACTGTATAAGCCGGATAATTGACTCTGGGCCGTTGAATTATTAGAAAATAATGTATACCTGAGGTGTAACTCTGCTTCGCATAATGTCCGCATTACCACCTCAGTGTGGATTATTTTCTAATAATTCAACGGCCTGTCGTCAATTATTCCTTACTTGATGAATAGCTGTCAACGTTGTTACCTAGCTGTTGCCGATAAGGCATACCTAATTTTACAGAGGCAAAAGTTATTAGAAATAGCCATGTTCTTTAATGAGTTCATCTTATTATAATGGTCAGGTGATGGCACTAAACGCACATGATCATTGTCTTAAAAGGTCAGGGATTAAAGTTCTCCGTCGCTACGACGGATTTCCGTTAATTGCAGCGAGTCTATGACGGATTTCCGTCAATTGCAGGGTTCCCGTCTGTCCATGCCTTAAATTCACTTTTCATAATTTTAAGGCCGTAAATAGGCTTTCGTTTCTCAAATAGTGTGATAAATGTCTTAATTTTAGTTTACAGAGGTCTTAAATTAAGGAAAGACGAGGTGTAGGCCTATTCACCCTGCTGAGGAGGATGTGATAAAGCCTGGATTGGAGCGAATGCACGTTCCTCTATCCACTCTAAGCATTTTGTAATCGCTTCGCTTTTGGTCCACTCCGGGTTTTCAAATCCCGCGCACGGAAAAACTGCTCCGTGTTCACTTTTGGAGAAGTGCATGTCAGGCTACAGCTGGTTTGCTGCGGTCCGAATTCGAGCGCGTTTGTTCCCGGAGCCCCCCGCAGCGTTGGTCTTGTTTCACACTCAACTTGGCGCATGCTAGAAAACAGAACGCGGGTCAATATTGGCCGTTTCTCAATACCAAGTAACCTACGCAAACTTCGGACTTGCGTCCTTGGTAGTTCAGACTTGCCAAGTTCGACTCAGGAGAACGAACTCCCGAGGACGAGATTCTGCAAATGGAACAGCGCGTTCTTGATCGCGTCACTCAGCTCGCTCTGCTACTCCGGTTATGTCTTTATGTATATTTTAGGCAACAATAAAACGAAATATGGTATAAAATACAACTCTGCCTCTTTTCATCAACAATACAACGAAATGTAACTTATATAAAACACCTCTTTTCATTATAAATGAACATATTATCATAAACATATTGGCCAAACAAATGTGGTTCAGGCAACGCACATTGATTATCTTCACTGCATATATTTATAACAACACGAAATATAAAACACAACCCTGCTGCTTTTTGTTTTCATTTTAAAAATATCAAACATTATTGATCATTAAAACTGACATTTAACAAACACAGGGTTGTATCGTTTTATTTTATTATACATGTACACATACAGTGAAGAGAATGCATATTAAAATATATATAAATAATATTTTATATATTTTAGAATATATAACATTACACAACCCTGTCTCTTTTTGTTAAATGTCAGTTTTAATGATCAATAATATCCAGTATAAAAGTATAAGTAGCCTAATAGGTTGGCTATAAGAAGCTATACAATGAGAAATAAAGCAAACAATTCAGTCAAACATTAACATTGTAGCCTTTTAGAGAGCTGACTAAAGTTAAATAGCCTAAATATATAAAGTTATGAAACTTCACTTTGCCCTCAGCCAAAACGATTTGCCATGGAACAAACTATATATTAATACAGCATGTTTGGTCTTATAAAATAAATAAAAACATGCACTGAAAAGTTATGTAGATGGTTGATTATTTGTCAAGCTAAGTAATTCTTTTTCATAGATTAAAATAGCTTTTAAAATACGCAAACTGGCAATATTAAAGCGGTTTAAAACATCTCCCCTTAAAACGCTATTGGTCTCGACAATTTAAATAAAGTTAAAGGAATATGACTTGGCCTGAAAAAAAGTTCAGTCAGAAGAATTTTTTTCACTTTAATCCCTGTAAAAGGTGCATGGACAGATTAAAAATAAATACAATACATACAATAATGTACACTTATTGATGTGTTTATTCATGATGTGAGTTTTTAATAATTTATGGTTAGTTTAATCATTATCATTATGAACACAAGTAAAGCATGGAAAACGATACTCGGTTACTAGCGTAACCTCGGTTCTCTTACGAGAGGTTCTCTCGTATTGCGTAAGTTTAGCTTACGCTACGGGAAAGATTTATCTTCTCGAGATATTGAAGCCAAAAATTATCCTAATTTTGTATTCATTGTCAACGCAGTGCAGCAGCTAGCAGACCTAGAGCAGGCCATCTCGCGTGCTCATTGGCTGCCCTGCGGGCAACTGCTGCAGCCTACCAGTGAGCCCGGCGTGACGTCACGCCCAATGAAGGGCGCCCGCGCCTTCATAGCGTCACAGCCCGCCAGAATGGGTGTGGCTTAGCGTATGAAAATAGGGGCTGTAGGCTGACTTCCCTGGTTTTCGTCGACTGAAGCGAAGTCTCTCGTGGCGCGAGCACGG
Source organism: Siphateles boraxobius (assembly GCF_051911475.1). Classification (NCBI taxonomy): domain Eukaryota; kingdom Metazoa; phylum Chordata; class Actinopteri; order Cypriniformes; family Leuciscidae; genus Siphateles; species Siphateles boraxobius. Next base: position 34,320,382 of record NW_027508722.1, read on the forward strand.
CCGGTTACGCAATACTCGTTCCCTCTCTAGAGAGAACCGAGGTTACGCTAGTAACCGAGTATCATTCTCTTACGAGAGGTTCTCTCGTATTGCGTAAGTTTAGCTTACGCTACGGGAACACTTTGTCAACGCCGTGCGCGCCAAGCATCCACCCTGAGACCCCGAACTTTCAGGGGAACCCCATAAGTGGGAAAATAAGGTGGCCAGCCATGCGGGCGCGCATACCCTACTAGTGCAGCTCAACCAGGAGAGCTGAATCATGTGAGAGTGACCTGAGCAGGAGATCTGGGCAGAATACACCTCTCCTTTAGACTGACAAAAGTTTAGCCTGCAAAGCAGGAACTTCTAGGTTATAAAACCTGACAAAGGTAGACGGGGAGCTCCAGCCCGCCGCTACACATATGTCATGGATAGAAATCCCACTGGACCATGCACACGACGAGTCAACGCCTCTCGTGGAATGAGCCCTGATGCCCAGAGGGCATTGCAGACCTTTTGACGCGTGAGCAGCTGCAATAGCGTCCACTATCCATCTGGACAGGCTCTGTCTGGCATCAATATCTCGAGAAGATGAATCTTTCCCGTAGCGTAAGCTAAACTTACGCAATACGAGAGAACCTCTCGTAAGAGAACCAAATTTATATTTATTGCAATAATAAACGAGGGCGGGGTAGCTGCTAGCTCTCTTGTAACGTAAAGAGAGCTAGCCGCGTGCTCGTTGGTCGAGAGCAGTCTCTCGTGGCGTGTTCCTCGGCCTCATCCTCAATTGCGACGGCAGTGAGGCTCGTGAGCGGCAGCTGCGCGACGGTGAGGAGGCTCGAGGGAGGCTTCGAGTCGAGCCCGCAGGGTCGACAGCGGAAGCGCTTCACAGAGCTCGCAGCCCCCGGACGCGAGGGCGAGCTCTGCAAGTTCCAGGCCCAGGCAGAGAGCGCAGATCAAATGGCGGTCTCCGGCGCTGAGCGGGGCTCTACACGAGCCGCAGGAAGTGCGAGGCATCTTTAAAAAGACACTCGCTGCTCTTTTAGAATTTTAGATATTCTAGCAAGGCAAAAGGATACGTCGCCGGATAGCGTAGCTCGCACGGATGGCTGAAGGTGGCGAAGATGGCCGGCTTCCTCAGCGCTGTCCTAAGCTGGCTGTTCGCTGTTCGACGGCGGCGGTGGCTTCTCTTAGATCCAGCGATGCGAAGAGCTCGCTGAAGAGACGAAAATCAGGGAAGTCAGCCTACAGCCCCTATTTTCATACGCTAAGCCACGCCCATTCTGGCGGGCTGTGACGCTATGAAGGCGCAGGCGCCCTTCATTTGGCGTGACGTCACGCCGGGCTCACTGGTAGGCTGCAGCAGTTGCCCGCAGGGCAGCCAATGAGCACGCGAGATGGCCTGCTCTAGGTCTGCTAGCTGCTGCACTGCGTTGAATGAATGAATACAAAATTAGGATAATTTTTGGCTTCAATATCTCGAGAAGATGAATCTTTCCCGTAGCGTAAGCTAAACTTACGCAATACGAGAGAACCTCTCGTAAGAGAACCAAATTTATATTTATTGCAATAATAAAGTAACAGTTAACGCTGAAAATGTAGATGATCATGCTGATCGATCGGACCCAACTTTGAAAGCACAACTTGAGGAGAATGTGTGACAGTGGTCAGTAGTCTAACCGGTGTTGTGCTCTCCAGTTTCAGGAAGCCGATGTTACGGTTTAACTGGTTACTGTATTAAGTGGTGACCTTACGCCAGATGTGAACGATCGGCTGCAGATTCGTCAATTCCGAAAGCCTGTGCCGTACATTCAATATTTGCACTACATGATGCTGGTATTATTGTAATGATTCAAAAAACAAGGCAAGCAAGACTCCAAGCAAACTTTTGGGCCGTACTGCTCAGAAACAGCTTCATGAAAACATCTTAACCTCTAAAAGCAAAAGAGGTTTTGCTTTCGCATCCAAACACACAGTGACAGTACATTCACTGAAGTCTCGTCTTTTTTATTGCGTATGCCTTTGGGCAGCATTATGCTAATATTTCACACTGTGGCATGAATGTTTGAAAAAGTAATATCTGGACCTCAATCAAGGCCTTTTAGGCTGGAACAGCGTTCTCTGTTAGATAGAATAAATCACATTGTAACTAGGGATGCACCGATATGAACATTTTGGCCGATACCGATAACCGATAATTCTTTACATTTGAAAGCCGATAACCGATATATTGGCCGATAAATCTAAATTAAAATTTTTATATACTTTGATAGCCTGTATACATAAACAAAAGGCTCACCATTAAAAGCCTTGTCTCAAACACTTTTAACATAAATCAAACATATACAATACAGTATAGCCTAGTTTTTTAAAATTAATTTTACACTCCTATGGGCAACTTTCTTTATTAAAAAAATTTTAACACTTTATAATAAGGTTTAATTTTGTTAGCATTAGTTAGCATGAACCAACAATTTTACAAGACATTTTTAAGAAAGTTGTACCTGTTAACATTAGTCAATGCACTGTGAACTTACATGAACACACATATTTTATTAACTACTATAACAAAGGCTATTGCTCTCTGTTAGTTAATGCATTAACAAATGAGACCTTATTGTAAAGTGTTATCAAAAAATCTATTGCCTAACAAAAAATAAAATGCCTAAATAATGCAAACAAGTCATTGGATAACATTGGGCTGCATATAAAGAAACAAAATGGATCAATAAAATGGAATCGCCTCTGCACGGACAATAAGGAAATTATTTTTATCAAACCATATCATTGATGAAAATAATACGAGAACAAAATAATGGTAGTTATTAATTATAACACAATGTTTTTGAAAAAAATAGACATTTTTAATATTACAGTGATAGTAAACATCTTTAATAGCTTAGTTACTGTTTCAAATGACATTGCTGTGTGAGCTGCGCGCGCTGAAGCTGAAGAGAACGAACGTTAAACCAAATCGCTTTGCTAGAAGGTTAATCAACTCAACGGTTGCTGAAGAATGCAAACCCAAAGAATTTACAAATTTATTACAATAGTGAATACAATTATAATTATATGACAGTCCCAATCATAGCTTTTAATGTTTTGCATTGTTGTTTAATCTGATGCTGAAGAGAACGAGCACCGGGAAACTGAAGAACTTTTCTAGCAGGTTGTTTAAATCCACGAAACGCATCATATGTGAGATTAATCAGATATTTATTTTACATCAACTTTATATTACGACTTATCTGCACAAAATGACGTGAATGCACAATCGAACTTGTGCTGGTCATAATGTTGTAGTAATCCCTGTTCTGGACGAGCTATTCCCACAACAACGCGCTGAAACGGCAACTAAACCCAGAGAATTCACAACGTTTTATTACAATAGTGTTCTCATTATAATGGCATGTATATGACAGTCCCAATTATAGTTATAAATGTGCATTGCTGTTTGAGCTGCGCGCACGCTAAATAGGCTATAAAGATGATCACCGGTATATCGGTATATTGATATATCGGCCCAATTTTCTTATCGGATCGATAACGATAACATCAAAAAAGACCATTTATCGGCCGATAACGATATGTGGTCGATATATCGTGCATCCCTAATTGTAACTTTACAGATCGTATGAATCCACAAACAGATAATTAACGCATTAAAGGAAAAGAAATGACCCCTTCATATGACCCCTTTAATATGTATATTTATTTTGGAGTAAACAGAGTAAAAAACTAAATGTAAAATGCTTAAGTTTTTTTGGTTGAGTTATGTGAAAGAACCTTTACTGTTAACAGGGATGTTGGTGCACATTTCATAATTTTATAATTTAAAAATATAACATTGTATCATTCACACATGACCATAATTATTGTTGTATTTTACATGTTTCACATTACAGGACATAAATGATATCATCAAGAAAAGCATCATAGTTGAAGATGGAAATCCTGCTCGATATCGTCTGCAAAAAAAGACAGACAATATGGATGAATCTGAACTATATAGAAAAATGACCTTTGGGGAGAGAGACTTAAAGAAACCCCATAAAACCATTCTGATAGTGGGAGAAACAGGAACAGGAAAAACAACCCTGATCAATGTGATGATCAACTACATGTTGGGTGTTCAGAGAGAAGACAAGGTTTGGTTTGAGATCACAGATGATCAGAGAGACCTAACATCAGTTCACAGTCAGACCTCCATCATCACTGTTTATGGGTTTTATCTACAAGAGAATAAAACTGATCTAACAATCATCGACACACCAGGATATGGAGACACACGTGGAGTTGAGAGAGATAAAGAGATCGCTGAGAGTTTACTTAGTTTATTTACAGCTGAAGAAAGTGTTCATGAAATACATGCAGTGTGTCTGGTGATTATGGCACAACAAAATCGACTCTCTGACAGACAAATATACATATTTGATGCTGTTCAGTCTTTATTTGGGAAAGATAATGCTGAAAACATTGTCTTGCTCTTCACACACTCAGATGGAGCTCGACCTAAAAATATTCTGAAGGCTGTTAAAGAGGCTAAAATCAAGTGTGCAGTGAATGACAAGAAACAGCCAGTGTATTTCCTGTTTAACAACTGTCAGTCAGAAACTGCTGATGAAGAAGATGATGAAGATGATGATGATGAAGATGATGAAGATCATGAACAGAGGCGGGATCAATCATGGATTCGCAGTTTTAGAGGAATGGCAGGATTGTTCAAGTTTCTTGAGAGTGTAAAACCAAAATCCCTGAAGATGACTCGAGATGTGTTGCAGAAACGGAAACACCTGGAGGCAAATATCTCTAATCTACAGTCACGTGTTCAAATGACAGAACTAAAGCAGAAAGAGCTGAAACAAACTCGAGAAGCTCTGGAGCAGAACAAGAAAAATGTAGAGGAAAATAATGACTTTGAGTATGAAGTTGACGTGCCCTACAAAGAGAAGGATGATATTGATCCTTCTGTAGCCAAAGAGGCGATGTGCTGCAGCGTCTGTGAGGAGAACTGTCATTATCCAGGATGCTGGTGGGTCAGAGATCTCTCATGGTGCGAAGTGATGAAAGATAATCACTGTACAGTGTGCACAAAGAAATGCCACTACAGCAAACACGTCAAAGAAGCAAAAATATATGTAACAAAGACAAGAAAGGAGAAAAAGACATATGAAAAATTAAAGAAGAATTATGATGGTAAGATCGGGGATGGTGTGTCTGTGGTCCAGAGGCTGGAAGTAGAACTGCAGGAATTAGAGAAAGAGAAAATAAAGCTGGTGAATGAAGCTTTTCACTGTGTGGAAACTCTGGAGATGATCGCACTCAACACTTATTCACTGTTCACACTTCAGCACATTGATTTTCTGATTGAAAAGCTGAAGGAAATAAATGAGCCTGAAAAAGCTGAAATACTGGAAAACATCAAGAAGAGAGCAAGAGAAGAAAAACAAGAAGCTCTGGATACACTGCCAGAAGTTCATATATATTAATAATCACAAATAATGCCTCATCTCAAATGATGCTGACACTGAAAATCTGAAATCCTGAAAATGTTTCTGCTGTGTTCAAAAGCATGTCCTTCATGTGATGTTAAGCTGTATTATTATTGATCGAAATTGTAATATGAATCTAACATTTTTCTATCATCACACTTACCTGTATTTTCCATTTGTAAATTGCTGCATAAACTGCAATAAACTGCATCTGCAAAATTAACTAATGTAAAAGTGATTACTGTGAATTTTGTATATTTGTTTATACAGTAAGATACTATTGAAAATACAGCAATGATTCTGTAAAAGCAATAAATAGCCAGAACATTGTTATTCATCATAAATTGGTGTGCATGTAATCATCATTGTCACTAAGAGGCTGATAGAGACTGTTTTAACTGTGTTATAAAGCACTGTCATCTAGAGGCCATATGAGAAACTGTTGAATATCATGACAGGTGAAAAACATGATATACATTTATAAATTCTGCTTTACTATAAATCTGGACTGTGCTGTTAATTCACTATGAAATTGTTTAGCCCCTGTGTTTATTGCTTTATGCTTCATGTGTTCATTGAGAATATACAGAAATATTATTTTCTTTAGGTGAACTGTCCCTTTAAGAGTAAAGTATGTTAGTCAAGTAATACACTCAGAAAATCCAAAATCTAATCCTGAAACTGTGTCCATATCGACACAATTGCTTGTATTTTTATCATTAAGTTGTTTTGGATAAATGCATCTTCTAAATTAACAAATACAAAATACTATTTGATTACTGCAATTATTTTCTAGCTATATATTTTTTTTTTCAAGCAATAAATTCAAATTGAACATATACTTGAGACTGATAATTCTATAATAAATAACATATTTATTATACAGATATTTATTGGAAAATAATGTACAGTCGCTAAGGGGCTGTTTAGGGACATTATTTTTATTATTGTACTATTAAGCACTGACACTTAGAGGCCTTATGAGAAAATAACTGATAGTATCTGTTTCAAAATGACAAATGTATGAGAAAAAAAAAACACTCATGTGAACAGAAACAGACCTGTGTTATAATTATGACAGAAGAGAGATGAATGACCTTCATTCTGCTTAATTCTCAATAAAACACAAACAGAATATTTTGCAAGACATTGAAAATGTTTATCTTAGCTGCTTCTAAGACACTTTGAGCTCATCTGTCGAGTTGCACAGGACTCCTACCTGAGAATCTGCACCACAAGTGCAACGCTGTACCAACTGAGCGAAGCAATTTTGCTGCATCAGAAAACCATATAGAGTTGTTTATGTACATGATGGGAATATTAAAATGCATTTGCTTGCAGGTCCTGCACTATGAAAGTTATTTGAAGTCACAAAATAATATTGTGTGCAAGGAATGGGGAAAAGTTTTTGGAGTTTTGCAAAAATGTAGATAACATAAAAATGTTCCAGTGAGCCTTGGTTATAATAAGCAATGGTCCCCATTTAGACATTCTGTTGATTATAAGTAGAGTTGCACCTGTCAACTAATTCTCATTAGAGTATTCATTAGCACTCCACTGTATATGCCCACCTGTGGTGTAATTTTAGTGAGTCGAAAATGAAAAAACTTAAAGTGGCTTATAATGATGCACTGAGAATTGTGCTTAAAATTCCTAGGTGGAGTAGTGCCAGTGAAATGTATGTGTCTAACAATGTGCCCACTTATAACGCTGTTTTAAGAAATTTTATGTATCGATTCATGTGCAGACCGACAGGGTCTAAGAATATGGTCATTGTGTCCATAGCTGATGTTTATAAGAGTGACACAGGGTATACTTGCTTTTGGAAACATTGGACCCGAAGCCTGTATATGTTCTATAAGTGATGCCTCATCTTTATCATTCTTAATTGTTTTGTATTGTTTTTTCATTTATATATGTTACGAATTTGCGTGGAAGCAAAGGCAGTAGGCGGATCTAAATGCAGCAGTATAGACTTTAATTACAGATACAGACAAGATACTCGTGGTACGCACATTAAAACATACATTCAATAACTGACCACGAACAAAAGAGCAGACAGGATTTAAATACACAGACGGGATGAGGGAACAAGACACAGCTGGGGCAAATCAGAACACCGAGCGGGACCATACAACCTAACAAGACAACACACCTGAAACAAGGGACCTAATAATGACATGACTAGGATAACAGACTACAATTAACAAGGCACAAACTGAATAAAAGACCAAAGACAGAGAAACCACAAACCAGAAACATGACAAAATGAATAAACACCGTAACATTATCCCCCCCTTCCATAAGGCGCGACCCTGCGCCGAATGAACATCAAATAGGGGCGGGAGGGTGGGCGCCCTGGAGGCTGACGAGGGCGTGGCTTGCCCGGAACAGGAAGCCTCCAGGGCGGAGCAGGACGTGACGGCGGCCAGGGCGGAGCAGGATGAGGCGAAGGCCAGGGCGGAGCAGGACGAGGCGAAGGCCAGGGCGGAGCATAGCGTGGCAAAGGCCAGGGTGGAGCATGGCATGGCAAAGGCCAGGGCGGAGCAGGACGAGGCGAAGGCCAGGGCGGAGCATGGCGTGGCAAAGGCCAGGGTGGAGCATGGCGTGGCAAAGGCCAGGGCGGAGCACGATGAGATGGTGGCCAGGTCGGAGCAGACTCAGACGAGGATGATGACCATGTCGACGTCGTCTCCATGGCCCTCACGGAGTACCTTCTGCCCCCCCCCCCCAAAAAATACTTGGGGAAATCCTCGGGAGGAACCTCCAGGTGGTAGATGGGTTCCGGGCAGGCCTCCCGGAGCTTGAAGGGCGCAGGCAGGACGAGGCGCAGAGGCGGGGCCGGCAGGGCGAGGCGCAGAGGCGGGGCCGGCAGGGCGAGGCGCAGAGGCGGGGCCGGCAGGGCGAGGCGCAGAGGCGGGGCTGGCAGGGCGAGGCGCAGAGGCGGGGCCGGCAGGGCGAGGCGCAGAGGCGGGGCCGGCAGGGCGAGGCGCAGAGGCGGGGCCGGCAGGGCGAGGAGTCTGGGAACGCCCTCCGTAGCCTGGCGAAGCAAACGAGTCCTCCTCCTCCTGCGAAGACGCTTCACTGGGCTTGATTCACTACTGGACGTACTTGACTCAGTAGACTCGGTAGACTCACTTGACTCGGCAGACTCACTTGACTCGGCAGACTCACTTGACTCGGCAGACTCACTTGACTCGGTAGACCCACTTGACTCGGTAGACTCACTTGACTCGGTAGACTCGGTAGACTCGGTAGACTCACTTGACTCACTTGACTCGGCACTTGATTCACTTGACTTGGCACTTGATTCACTTGACTTGGCACTTGATTCACTTGACTTGGCACTTGATTCACTTGACTTGGCACTTGATTCACTTGACTTGGCACTTGATTCACTTGACTCGGCACTTGATTCACTTGACTCGTCACTTGACTCACTTGACTCGGAACTTGACTCACTTGACTCGGAACTTGACTCACTTGACTCGGAACTTGACTCACTTGACTCGGAACTTGACTCACTTGACTCGGAACTTGACTCACTTGACTCGGAACTTGACTCACTTGACTCGGAACTTGACTCACTTGACTCGGAACTTGACTCACTTGACTCGGAACTTGACTCGGAACTTGACTCACTTGACTCACTTGACTCGGAACCTGACTCAGAACTTGATTCGGAACTTGACTCGGAACTTGATTCACTTGACTCGGAACCTGACTCACTTGACTCGGAACTTGACTCACTTGACTCGGAACTTGACTCAGAACTTGATTCACTTGACTCGGAACTTGACTCGGAACTTGATTCACTTGACCCGGCGGCGCTTGACTCACTTGACTCGGCGGCACTTGACTCGGCGGCAATTGACTCGCTTGACTCGGGAAGCGCGGTCTCACTTGACTCGGCGGCACTTGACTCACTTGACTCGGGTTCGTCGAGGCTGAAGCGACGTGCGGGTTCGGAAGACAGAAGCTCAGCCTCAGGCATGTCGATCTCGGCAGGAAGAAGCTCAGGCATGTCGGTCTCGGCAGGAAGAAGCTCAGGCATGTCGTGGAAAGCGGGCTCGACTCGGTTCACGTGAAGCGCAGGCTCGTGGAGCGTGGTCTCGGTTGAGCAGCTGAAGTGAAGCGCGGGCGCGACCGGGCTGACGTTAAGCGCAGGCTCTCGCAGCTTCTCCTCCACGCCCACAGTAAACGGGGAACCGCTCCACAACAGGGCCAGGTCAACGTACCATTCTAAAGATCCGTGAGGACCAGGTTCGGGCATCAGAGACCGGAGTGGTTCCGATAATCCTCCGCGGAAGAAGATCTTCAAGCCGTGGGTGTTCATTTGCGCGAGATATGCCAGCTCGAGGAATTCTGCGACATAATCCTCGATGGCGCGATTCTCCTGGCGAAGACGGAGGATCTGGACATCAGGACTCCAGGTAGGCATGGCTGCTAGATCCTAGGGGGTCAGTTATTCTGTTACGAATTTGCGTGGAAGCAAAGGCAGTAGGCGGATCTAAATGCAGCAGTATAGACTTTAATTACAGATACAGACAAGATACTCGTGGTACGCACATTAAAACATACATTCAATAACTGACCACGAACAAAAGAGCAGACAGGATTTAAATACACAGACGGGATGAGGGAACAAGACACAGCTGGGGCAAATCAGAACACCGAGCGGGACCATACAACCTAACAAGACAACACACCTGAAACAAGGGACCTAATAATGACATGACTAGGATAACAGACTACAATTAACAAGGCACAAACTGAATAAAAGACCAAAGACAGAGAAACCACAAACCAGAAACATGACAAAATGAATAAACACCGTAACAATATATATATATATATATATATATATATATATATATATATATATATATATATATATATATATATATGTACTGTGTTGCCTCTATGGACCTCTGTGTCTAGTTGATATAGTATAGTATTAATATGCAAATTGTTCATTGTAAAACTTCCCCTCAGAAGAAAGATGGAGAATAGTGGGATATAATTTACAGAAAAGATGTAACCATCCAGCTTGCTTTTCTGACATTGTGGACTTCTTAGAAAGACAGGTGAAAATAGTCCCAGATCCGGTATTTCGGAAACATTCAAGATGTTCTGCCTAATGGAGGTAGAAACCTGAATACCAAATCGCCTCATTTGAAACCTAGAAGTAGTTTTGCCACCACAGTCACTGCAACCGGTGCAAAGGAGTGTGGTGGGAAGGCTGTGAATAAAACCTGTCTCTTCTGTGAAGGAGAACATGCATTGGACTTCTGTAAAAGGCTTGTTGAAAGATCTCGTGCAGAAAAGATGATTTTTCTGAAGAAAAAGGGGATTTGTTTCGGTTGCTTGTGTACAGGACATTTCAGCCGTGATTGTAAAGAGAGAAGCATATGTAAGATATGTCAACTCAAACACCCAAGTCTTCATATTTTTCCATCAGAGAAAAAGGGCATTCAGTATAAAGATGAGTCCTTGGTCTCGCTGCAGTCCAGTGCCCTTACTGGGGCTCGTAAAGAAAACTGTGCATTGTCTATCGTTCCTGTATGTGTGAAATCAAAAAAAGGAAGTAAAGTTGTGACCACCTATGCTTTTCTGGATTCTGGGAGCTCTACATCTTTCTAGACAGAGAGTTTGATGTCCAAGCTCAATCTCACCGCAAAGAAAATGAACATCCTAACCAGTCCCCCCAGCATTTCACGATTTTTTTGTGTGATTTCTCCGATTAAAATGACTGATTTTGTGGTGGTAATTTCCAGAAATTAGTGAAAAATTTTGCGATTTATATATTTTATAATTAGGACATCACATTTTCCATAATAGTATTATGTCAGATGCACAATAGTCATACATGACACAAATCACAAACAAAATGCATAAAGCTTGTTTATTTGGTCTAATCAAATTAACTTGTAAGTAGTTATTAGCCTACACCTTGTGTCAAAATGATTTATGACCCTATGATTGACAGGTGGGCGTGTCTATCCTTTGATCTTCCCCCGCCCCTTCCGGTTCCTCCCCTTCCTGTCCCGCCCCTTGTCCCGCCCCTTCCGGTTCCTCCCCTTCCTGTTACCTTTGACCCAGTTCCGCCCCTTCCTGTTACCTTTGACCTAGTTCCGCCCCTTCCGGTTACACTTTCTGTCAAAATGATGGATGGTTAGCTTTGACCTAGTTCCGCCCCTTGCGGTTACAGCTTCTGTCAAAATGATGGATGTGTGACAGTTAGTTTGATTGTTTGATCAAGAAAAGGGAGGTATTGGCCTTGTTAACATAAGCTTTGATGTTACAGTTACAAAGTGATGTGACAGTTAGTTTGAGATGTGATTGTTTGAAGTTGGTGTTTTGGTCACCGCATCCCTGAGCTTTATCAAGGGGAGCTGTGAAAGTGATAAGAAAAAAATGTACAACTATTCACTGGACCAAGCATTATGTTCATTTAAATAAAATGGTGAAAGTTTATCTGTTCTGTAAAAAAGAATATAAAATAAAATCTCACACAAAAAGTTGAAATAAATGTACAACTATTCACTGAACCAAGCATTTCAGTTTAAATAAAATGGAGCCACAAAAATAAAAAATGTACAACTATTCACTGAACCAAGCATTTCAGTTTAAATAAAATGGTGAAAGTTTATCTGTTCTTTAAAAGAATATAAAATAAAACCTCACACAAAAAGTTTAAATAAAATGGAGTCACAAAAATATTCCAAACAGTTAAAAATGTATTAGAGAGTTGAAGAAAAAACATACAGCTTATGTAAAACCTCACACAAAAAGTTTAAATAAAATGGAGCCACAAAAGTATTGCAAACAATCCAATGTATGAATGATCTGACTCTGTCTCAAAAACATAGGGAGCACGCGCGTCTATGTGTGTGTGTGTGTGTGTGTGTGTGTCAAAGCAGGAATTTCCCCCCCCCCCTCCGCATTGCTGAGGACCTTGAAAGTTTATCTCACACAGAAGTTGAAAAAGCATTATGTTCATTTAAATGAAATGATTATAAAATTTACATTTAGTCATTCACAAATATTTGACACTGACTCAAGTTGAAAAACCATGCTGTTCAATTAAAAGTATATAAATTAAACAAAAATAAAATCATCTTACTGTTTCACCATGGTTGAAAAAAACCCACAAGTGTTTCCCCTGAAGTCTTTTCTCTCTGTCACACCAGCGTGTGGCTGGCCTGGTATCTGTTTTTGTGACACGTTCCTGAGCCCATTGAAAAGCATTGTGTTCCTTTAGAAGTGTATAAATTAAAATATATCATATATAAAATAAATAGTTTACTAATTGTTGTTCATTTAAAATCTTACTAAATTACTGAAGTTGAAAATCATGCCGTTCATTAAAAAATCTTACTAAATTAATGAAGTTGAAAAGCATTCTGTTCATTTAAAATAAATATTTTACAAATTTACTGTAGCAATTATGTTAGATTTAGATAAAAATAAAATCATCTTACATTTTCACCAGGGTTGAAGTAGCTCCTATCACATAGATGTCCATATTGACCATTTAAAGTTGAAAAGAACCACAGAGTATTTCTCTCTTTCTCTCTCTCTCACACCAGCGTTTGACAGTCAGAGGGGTTGTGTTCAGTGATCAGAATGAGACTGTGAATGTTTGCTAAATTTATTTCATAGTGTATAAGCATTAAAAGTTTGAAATAGTTTCAAACTTATTCAATGAATTCATAAAAAACAATTATGCTATATCGATGGTCTCTGGGGAAAACTTGACTATATTTTTTTATTTATCAGGGTGCATGTAAAGAACTTTGAAATTTGCGGCTCTCACAAGTTATCTCACACATTGTGTGAAATGTTTAATAATTCCTCAAGTAGTATCTGTGAGAAAATCCCCACATAGGCCTATCTGTAGTGAGAGAGCAACAATGAAGACTTTTAGAATCTGTGATGCCTCAGGCCGAGCCCCATTGATAGCCTGCTTATAAGCTCCTTCCGATCACCAGCACATCTTCAGAGAAATACGTTATTTTACAATAATGTTAGATTCAGGATATAGGGTGACAGAGCAGATGAGCCTCTGTGCATCACGTAATGTTAGTCTGCTAACGCCTTTCCAGAGCCAAAGTTTTGTTCGTACTAAATTTATTTCAAAGCATAATCGTAAAAGTTTAAATATGATCTTTTAAAAATGAAAAGATTGTTTAAATGAAATCTTTACATCTTTACAATCTTTTTTTTTAACGGTGACCCAAAGTATAATTGTTATTAATATAACCATAATGATTTTTGTACTGTAACAGCATATTCTACCCCGTACACCTAAACACGACCATCACAGAAAAATGCATTTTTACATTGTTTTTTACATACTGTTTTGCACTCTCACACACTAAGTTGGTTCCATAAACTCAAATAAAGTATATAACTCAATGTATAATGACAAAATGTATTCAAACAATTTAAACTTAGTTTTAGCTAAATAATATATATAAAAATTATATATATATACAAATATAAAATATAAAAACTCCTTACATTTTCATAGAACTGAAGAAGTAGTAGAAATTAACAATAAAAAAACAAATAGTTTAAGATGTCATAAACAAAAACCCTCCCAGATCCTTCAGGGATAAACTACAGGGTGAGATGAAGCTTCACACCCTCACAGAGACGAGAGGAGTGACAGGCCAGATGAGCCTCTGGGGTCACAATGCCCCAGCATATGCAAAGTTAGTCTGCTTTCCACTGTTTTATTCATATTAAACTTGTTTAATTAAAAGCATAATCTTAAAATTTTAAATGAGATCTTTTCAAATTAAAAGACCGTTTAAATCAAATCTGTAAAGTTTTATTAAAATCGTATCTTCTATTTATCTTCTACTTCTGTATGATATAAATGAATTTCATAAATTTAACCTAAGGTATAATTTTTTTACTAAACATCGTTTGTTCAAAAAATAAAATACATTTTTTTTATAAATCAAGAATTGTGCTTTGGCGTCTTAGATCTTATTTCAAACTGTATTTTTGTCCATGCGACATGAAACATGTTGTCACAATGTTTTTGTTGTTTTAAAAGAAATCCCAGGACTCTACATTGCTCTTATTTAGATTAAATTGTATCATTTAGAAAATCACCACACATGTTCAGAGACGCGATGTGCCTCTGTGGTCCATGAGTAATAAGTAAAGTTTGTCTTGAGCGAATATATAATTTTACTCGTCTTAATTCAAAGCATGATCTTACTTTTTCTACGGTAGCTATGATCTATTGTACGTATAAGATCATTTTTACTTTTCTTGTATCTCCCAAACTATCCTTATTCATTGTGGAAACACACAGGGTGAACCCCTTTACTGAGAGTATACTATCGGTTATCTACTCAAAATATATGTAGAATTTTAAAATGTTAGCCTTTGTTGATGCGACAGGCCACATTAACAGACTTTGAAGAGAGCTGATGATACTATAGCGGGAAGCATGCCCCTTTGACCTCCTCCATTTTTGTAGGCTTTTTGTTAAATACCCTATAGCTTAGTCCTTAATGGTACGCTGTGTAGAAATTTCCCCATCTAGCAGTGATATTGTATTTTGCATTCAAACGCATAGTGCTCTCTAGCGCTTCGCTTTTTCAAATGCGTATTGCAACTACGGTAACCGCTATGTGCCAAGAAGCTACGCCCTGTCGTCCAATTGCACTTCATCGAGTTTAACTATACACGTTTTACCGTTATGTTGCCTATATAATGAATTACACAACCACGGAATGAAAAAGCTTGTAATTTAGACCATAACACTGACTTAATTGTCGAGGAGAAAGCAGGACTTCGGTGTCCCTTTCAAAGTCTTTTCTCCTTCATTAGCTCTATCCACCTGGGAAAAGCCACCCCCATATTTACCCTCGTTTTAAATTTGCCGGTCGCGTTTCCTTTTAGATTAAATTTTTAAGCTTTATCATGGCTACGAGGATTGCATTATGAAGTGCCGTGCAATCTTTCAAGCGCCTCTCACTGACCGCTTCAGTGGTTTCAGTCAGCCGGCTCTGAACGAAAAGGTTGGCTAGTTGAGCTAGGCTAGTGCTTTTTGTCCCTCTCTGCTATTATAGTTTTTCAATATGGCGGAACGACATGGAGGCCTCCATGGACTTACCCGTACCATGTAAATAAAGATAAGAAATTCTTTGCTTACGAGGATAAGTCAGTTCGTTGGCAAAGGTAATTTTACACCAACGAGAAAATATTTATGAATAAAGACATTGATTTTAGCTAATACAATACTTTATAAAAAAACTACCATAAGTTTAATTTCAGATGTGTAAATTACGAAACTCAATTTTTTAACCGAGTGAATCTACGCATGAGAGATCTTCATAAGTCATAACTTCAAACCAAAAGATTAAAAACCAAAGATTAAGCTAAATGACACTAGGCTCCAGCGTACCTAAAAAGTTAAAAAGTTAAAATCATGCATACGTGTTGTGTTCTGACACAAGGCCATTAGCTGATTCTTTTTGTTTTATAAATTTACTTTACTGATTTCTACAAATATCAGCCTGAAAATATGTACTTAATACACGATGAAACAAGATAATCATGCTACCAATTACGTCTGACACAATGTTTTTAAGAAAAGTAGAGTTTTAAAATGCAACTAAACCAGATGATTTTTCTTTTGACAAACCTACAGAAATGCATGTCGATTACTAAGTTTCAGGCATAGTGCAAACATGCAATGTTCGAGAAAGTGTAATCTTTGCGAGGTCTCACCCACAAACGCAAAACTTTGTGTTGGGAAAATATTATGGAAGTAATTTTCAAACCGTAATTATATTACATTTATATTTTATTACTATTATGGTTTCATGTTGATTTAAAGTATTTGTTATTAATTAATACCTTTATTTTTATCTAACAATTCAATATCCAGCTCAAAATTTTGTTCAAAAATTGATCTCTGATCCAAATAATTAGATAATGTAATGCTCACAAGCCACAGATATTCTCCTGCATAGTATGTGTGTAAATAGTAGTGCTTAAATCTTTGGCTGTATTTTGTCACCCTCATGCTGATCCATGCATAGCTTTTTACTAAAAGAAAATATTATGGAAGTCATTATCAAACTTGAATTAAACCATATTTTATTTATTAATATTAGGCTTTCGTGCTGATTTAAAGTTTTTTATTTGTTATTAACTAATACCTTTTTTTTTTTTTACATCCACCACAATTTTTTTTTCAAAAATTGTTCTCTGACCCCAAATAAACAGATAATGGAATCTTCACAAGCTACAGTTAGATATTATTCTGCTTAGTATGTGTGTAAATAGTTGTGCTTAAATGTTTCGATGTATTTTTACACGCCAACATATTCTGTCACACCGTAGTGATGTAAAGTTCCACACTCTTGTAAAGACTATGGTCTAACTTTAAAACATAATCTTTATACATGAATTCAAAAGACCAAATCACTAAGAAAAGTACCGTTTAAAATAATAAATACACAAAAGTTCACAAATGATGGTTTTATTACCATTACTATTCAGATAGCAGACGACACTGGTTCACATTTTGAATGTGTGTCTGTTTTAGGTGAAGACTTTTCTTTGAGAGCCGTCGACAGTCATTGTTTATAGGAATAAATGACCATTGATAATTTAAGTGTTTGTACTCTGAAGTATTTCTGTTTGAGAATGTTTGACTAAATTGCAACTTTCCCTCTATCTGGGATGTGGAATCACACAAAGTATTAACGCAAAAAGTATGTGCATGCTGTTTTACACGTTACAACAGAATCACATATGACTATTGCACTGAGAGAGGCGTATTCATTAAGACTGTTAAACAAATCGGTTTAAACCTGCAGATAACATTGCACAAAGTAAATTCTAGTGATCAACTTTCTAAAAAGTAAATACAACATGAGCCATACAGAAAAGCCACTTGTGATCAGTTTTGTATGTTTGTAATTGACATCATGTTTCTTTTTGTACAGTTTGCAAAAACTATAGTCTCCGAGCGTGGTCAAACATATAGGAATTTATGAAAAACATGAACAGATATTTCTACATGAGATATTTATTTTAGAACATCTTTCAGCTATGTCTACGAAACATCGACATGAAAGATGAGTATTGCTGTTTTTCTGTTACCTATAAAACTATTATACTTCAAACTCGTCTAGCTATTGCCCATTTCACAGCACAGTCGGTTATTTTTTCTACGTGGCTAAACAACGGTTAAGCTAATGAATTACTGTTGAAAGGCGGGATGATTCATTTTTTATTCCGTCTACACCGATACTTTGACACAAGAGTTTTAGTCAGGGGGTCTTTTAGGCCTGATCCAGAAAACAGACATTGTGTTTTATGTCTTAATAATCGTTCTTCTTTTTATGAAAAGTAAGCAGTTTTTGGCCTCATCATCAAAAATGTTTAAACATATTGTAAATATCAATTGTTATATAAATTATATGTGAAACACGCTCAGTCGCATTAGAGTCGGATTCTTGTTTATATTGAAGTTTGTTATTGAACCGCTAGTGTTCTTAAATTCTTTACCACGGTTTCATTTTTAACAACACAATCGTAACACTTTTCGTATTTTGTACGATGTTTTCTTTACACTCTCACCCCATGGATATCGGTTTCCTACAGTTAGCTGTAATGTTGGTGAACTCTAGGCCTTCTCTTTTTCATATACGACAGTATTTGCATGAATTGGCTTGATTTAATAAAATGATGGTTTAAACCACATTATATTATTATACCATTTTTAAATTGCGCTTAAATGTATATTTTATATTTTAACCCTTTATGCAAATATAGAATAGGCCTACCGCACAAGGATCTCTGAAATATTTTTTTCGTGTAAAACATCTATGTAGATCTATGTTTTTAAAAATACAAAGACATCTTTCTACCAGCGACCCTCAAAATCTGGGCATACAACAAAACACAGTGCATCCGTGTAGCTACGATGATTGATCAGAAAATTACTTTTGTCGCTTTGTTTGAAGAAACACTTTAATCAGCTGGTGCTTGATAACTATTAAACAACCCTCCATTCGGTAATGATGCGATATTGATATCGCGTTTTAATTTCAACTCAATGCGCTAAAGGTCTATAACTGAACTTTAACGTCTTAATATTTGGTAAAAGTTAACTTAAAGCCTTACTTTCTAAACGCTTTTTACGGAACTTGTTGCGAACATTCACTCAGCCATATGTTTAAAAAATATATATATTGGTGTAATTAATAGAATTCCTGAAGACAACCGATCCGAAACCTCTTATCACTTAGTCGAACTCCATTATCCTTTAAGACTGCGTCTTTTAAACGTTTTTAACCGCCTAAAGACTCAGGGTTAGACGGTCTATAATAAGCTTTTTCAAAAGCTCCGACATGTTCTCGTTTCGACCTCTGTAAAAGAAATAACACACACACATATGCATAGTGGTTCAACCTTTTTATTAAAATGACACATCTAATATTACAATCAGTAAAAACAGGATAGATAATGACTACATGTTATAAGTAATATAATAAAAGAATTAATAAAATAAATAATGGTCGTACAAAACTCTAAATGATATAATGACTTTAGAGGCTAGTGAAAAAAGGGGTAACAATAACATCATTGATAGTCTAACCAGTAGATGAAATTTCTGCAATCCATCATGTTACGATCTATGATGTAATTGACAAACATTTCGATAACTCTGGACGTGTCATCCTCGTCATTGTCTTTTAGTTTTGGTATCATTAGCTTACATACATCGGCCACATACGTACACATACAGAGTACATCGGGGATTTCTAACTCACAGCTGCATTCAAGCAACCAGAGCATCTTTTACAAGTACAGACGGCGGCTCAATACCGTTGACACATATGTTTGATAATTCACCCCAAGAATCAGGCGTACCTCTTATCAATCTCATATGTTTCTTGAGATTTCTTACACGCTTGGTTTCAACATTAACGTCGTCATCATCATCATCATCATCCGATTCACTTGAATACTCGATGACTCTTTCCATTAATGAAATCAGCTGGGTTCTGTAATTTCCTTTAAACATGAATTCCATGTAACTCTTTCGGCTAAAGGCAGCAGCCATGCTGGTGGGGGTTTGGTCACTCTCCATTCACGATTGAGAAACCTAGCCAGAGGTCGACGACGTCGGAGACGATCTCCTTGCTGGATTTGTCCAAAAGCTCGTCTCTGATTTCTTGTAGTTTAGTACCGATGAATGGCTCGTCTTTTAATTCGCGCAGAATAGCCCCGAGTGTTCCTTGAATAGTCTCAGGCTGTGATTTTAACCCGCACCTGTTTAGGACAAATGCTATGATGAGTCGTAGAAGACTAGTTTGCGGTAGGTTCAAACAAACAGGAATGTCGAAGCAAGCTTTAGCAGGCCAACCAAATGTTTACCACGGTTCCTTCCAAATGTTCCTTCAACTTCTGATTAATGAGATGTAGCAGTAGACCCAACAGTCAGCGTTTTTACGATTTTGAATCCATTTGAAGCAACCGTCTGTAGCGTCGAAACCAGGTTTAGCAGCGTTACCACCACACACACACAAACAGTTAGGAGAAACCGGCTTGCGTGCGATAACTGAGGCTGAGCTCTGTGTAGAGTTTATCAGGACAACTGATAGTGCTCACCCGCCCGTAGGAGGAGTTGTATAGGGGTGTCATCGTCATGACATCGTAAACTGTTACGTAGGATTAAAGCCTCATTGAATCATAAGTCATGGAGAAGTTATGCATATACCGCCAGAGAGAATTCTATTAATTACACCAATATATATATTTTTTAAACATATGGCTGAGTGAATGTTCGCAACAAGTTCCGTAAAAAGCGTTTAGAAAGTAAGGCTTTAAGTTAACTTTTACCAAATATTAAGACGTTAAAGTTCAGTTATAGACCTTTAGCGCATTGAGTTGAAATTAAAACGCGATATCAATATCGCATCATTACCGAATTGAGGGTTGTTTAATAGTTCCCTTTCAGTCGATAACGTCGGACGTAGTCGACGCGACTGAAATGGGATCACGCTAGGGAGCCTATCATCTTCGAGTACTATTGAACGAGCCAATGTAATTGGCGTGCGTGATTCGCATCACACACTCCGCCCCCGCGGCGCGGGTATAAATACGGAAGTGGATGCACGCACTAGTTGCCTTTCGCTTCGGAGCCGATCGTTTGATGTCTCTGAGAGTGCTGTTGTCTACAACGAGCGAGTGTGTCGGTGTTCTTCAGGAAGACTCTCCCAGTGCTGGTGTTCTACAGCGCGAGTGCAGCGGTGATCGCGAGCTTTGAGCTCTCAACTGCTGTTTTAACAGCAACAAATTTCTAAATGTTTGTGTGTGTTGATGGCTGGTTAGAGGGCGGAAAAGTGAGTGCTTCACTGTTTCAGTTCTCTGTTCAGTGTTGCCGCGGTCATTTCCCTGTGTGCTCCGGCACTGGTGACGGTCCTATTTTCTGAAAGAGCAACACGGGTGCGTTTGCGTCTTTTTCAAGATGTCATTCCGCCCGTGCGTTTCTGGGTGCGGTCGTTCCCTGTCTCTCTCTGATGGTCACAACTGTTGTGTCACGTGTTTGGCTTACAGCACGCTGAGACAGCTTTTGTGGACAGCTCATGTTTTCACTGTGGGAACATGACTGTCGCAGTGTTGAGGGCGAGACTCGCCTTCGTTCGCGGAGGGCGAGTCCCCATTACCATGCCCCACCCTCGGGTGCTGTGTGGGATGGGTGACCGGAGGATAGTGTTGGATGTCCCGCCCGGTAACCATTCCCTGTGGGCTCCTCACTCCTCCCTTCCACTGCAACCACTGGAGCCTCCTGTGTTGTCTGCTGGTCCATCTGTAATGGGTGGGCCAGCGGTTTCACTCGGGGCTCCCCGGGAGGACAGGACGCCGATTGCAGCATCAGAGGGTGAGCTGACTTCTGGAGATGATGACTCGGCTGCATTGTCTCCCTCCGGGAGTTCAATGTTGCCCGAGCCGGATCCAGAATTATCAGCTATGCTGAAACGGGCCGCCGAGGCTGCCGGGCTCGAGTGGAACCTCCACCGTGTCCCGTTCAGTCTCGGTTGGAATCTGGAGTTTGGTATCTTGGGGCGGGCCGCGCTGGTTCTCAGCTCGCCGCCCCAGTGCCTTTCTTTCCCGAAATGCATGGAGAGCTTATCAGGTGGTGAACAGCATCTTTCTCTGCCAGAAACTGCCTGAATAGCTTTTCCCCCTCATTACCCTTGATGGAGGAACGGTGAAGGGTTGCGAGGTGTCCCTCCATTGGAGCGGTCTGTCGACACAGGTGCACCTGTGTCCGGCGGCCGCTGCCTTTTGGGGGGATCCTCGTCTCCCCCCTAAGGCCTGTGAGTTTCGTCCGTTCCGACGGGCAGAGCTTACAAAGCCTGTGGGCAAGCCCCTTCCTCTTGCGTGCCATGGCGTTGCTGCAGGCTAGGGCACCCATGGCATGCACGAGGGTAATCCAGACCGTGCGCTCATAGGTGAGCACCGCACTGCATCCGACCTCACCCTCCGGGGTACGGGTGTCGTAGCGTGCGTGATCGGTCTGGCGATGTCCACCTTGGTGGTCCAGTAGCGCCTTCGTTGGCTCAGCCTGGTTGGTATGGCGGATGCGGACAAGGTTCGGTTCCTGGTCTCCCCAATTTCCCAGGTTGGGCTGGTCGGCGACGCGGTGGAGAACTGCATCAAACAGTTCTCTGCCGCTCAAGTGCAGACGGAGGTCATCCGGCACATCCTGCCCCGGTGGCCAGCTGCTGCCTCCACCCGCCGCCGGTGGCAGCTCCTCCGCCTGCTCGTCGCCGTGGGCGTTCTCCGGCCGCCGCTCCTGCTGGCCCTCCGCAGCAGCCTCCACCCAGGCCTCAGCAGGGAGCCGGCCGCAGTAGAGACGCCCAGCCCGCTCCAGGCGCTGCCAAGCCAGGTGGCAAGCGACAGCGAAAGCATTCCGGAGCGGGCCGCCCAGGAATGGATGAGATGCTCTTGGAGTGGCACGATCACTCCCTCCCCCCGGGTGAGGGCCGGGTGGAGCCTTTGTTTGTGTGTGTGTCTGTTCCGCCGCTGGCTCCCTAAAAAAAAAAAAAAAAAAAAAAGCGGAGCAAGCGGTACCCACACTTCAAAGAGAGAGCAATTTCATCTGTTCCTGGGTCCCAAGAGGGCCAGTCTGGCGGGTGTGACCCTGTATAGCCTTACACCCATCAGCTCCCCCTTGGTCGCCAGCAGGCAGCTTGGTGCGTTCGAGGACCCGGTCATCCGCCTTCTCACGCGCCCCCTGCCGCTTGTGGAGACAGGTAAGTGTTGCACAGCACACTAACACCACTCTCTCTACTTTGCTGCCCCACCTCAGGCTCGGCTACCCCGCTCAAGTCAGTGATAGTCATCACATTAGGTGTTGAGCAGACGTGCTCCTGAAAATTCAGTGATATTCATCACACCGAGTGTTGAGCAGTGCTCCTGACTTGTGCGTGCTTATCTTATCCTGCTGGCGAAGGATTTGATATAGCCGCTCCTCCAGCCGGTACGAAGGCCAGTTGTAAACTCGTTCTTCGTGCTACTAGGTGGTGGGTCGTGACCATCTTGGCCCAAGATTGGTCTGCAGCTTTGACCTGAAAGACATGTGCTTCAGATCTCTACCTCCCGCACCGCAGGCCATCCTGTGTGTTGCGTCTAAGGGTGGAGTATCAGTACAGTGTCCTTCCCCTCGAGTGCTCCAGAGCCCGTTGGGTCTTCAGGTCAACTGGAAGAGAGTAATCTCGCCCACGGGCTGAGTATCTCTTTTCTAGTTTTGGAGAGGTACTCGGTCCAACATGTCTCTCCAATGAGAATGTGTTCAGCTGGTGTTGAAGTGAGAAAGGGTCCCACTGAAAGAACTTTCAGAGGCTCCTGGGGTATATGGTAGTCGCAGCCTTTGGCTCCCTCCATATGTGACCGCTTCAGCGCTAGCTTCACGATCGAGTCCCGAGGTGACCGTGGCAGAGCAGCTCACCCTGTGTGACTATAGTTCATCCCGGTCTGCTGCCAAACCCTCTTCAACAGAGCGGCCATGTACAAAGGGCGTGTTTTAACGGGGGCCTGGGCGACCCCCGACTACACGGGCATTCGTGCCTCGAGTTGTTAGACATTGCGACCGTTGCGCAAGCTTCCCCTGCATGTCACAAACTCACCCGTCACCTCCTCCTTGGAGTCAGACGCTTCTGAGGGCGCCTTATTCCACTCCTCCCGCTTACTCAATCGTGCCGCCATCGAGCCTCACGACAGTTATAGCCAGGGCAAGTGGAGACTCCATCCCCTGGGTCCGGCTGGGTCATGACCATTCCGGGGCCGCTCAGTTGCCCCCCCGGTTTTATTTTTCCGCCAGTGTTTGGGTAAACCGAGCGGACTACCCTTGGACAAACACTGGGACTCAGCGGCCCCAGGGGCCCGCAGAAATGCGTTTAACCCCAGTGAGCCTTCTAAAAGTGACTGCGACTCATGGTCGCCTTGCACCTGCAAGTCAGTGAAATCATCACTCTTCATGTTGAGCAGATTTGCTCCTGAAACTCAGTGAAGTTCATCGCACTCTGGTGTTGAGCAGCAATGCTCCTGTAGCTCAGTGAGTCCATCACAGGTAGCTCAGTGAATTCATCACACGCAGTGCTGAGCAGAAATGCTCCTGGTGCTCAGTGAAGTTCCTCGCACTCAAGTGTTGAGCGGAAATGCTCCTGAAGCTCAGTGAGTTTATCACACTCAGGTGTTGAGCAGTAATGCTCCTGAAGCTCAGTGAACTTGTCACACTCCAGTGCTGAGCAGAAATGCTCCTGTCGCTCAGTGAGGTTCTTCGTACTCAAGTGTTGAGCAGAAATGCTCCTGAAGCTCGGTGAGTTTATCACACTCAGGTGTTGAGCAGGAATGCTCCTGAAGCTCAGTGAACTTGTCACACCCAAGTGCTGAGCAGAAAATGCTCCTGAAGCCCAGTGATCTTCACATGTTGTGTTGAGCAATGCTCCTGTCTTTTGCGCCCGTCACTTGCACCTACGTGCCATGTCAGGAGAGGAACAGGTCTTCATAGTTGCCCCTCATTGGCCCAACTAGACCTGGTTCCCTTCAACAGCCTTCCTGACTTCCCCTGGAAACTCTTTCGGGGACGGGGCACGATGGCACACGCGTTCTTCCCCCGGAGATTCCGGGCGGTCTTACATCTGAACGCGGAGGTTCAGGTGGCTATCACAAGAACATGTGTTAGTTACCATCACTTCTGCGAGCACCCCCTAGAATTGGGTAGCGTGCTTACGCCTTTAGAAGTGGAACCTAGTCGTTGAGTGCGTCTTCTCCCCTGAGGAGATCCTGAAAGCTTTCGATCACTTCAGTGCTCTCTTTCCTGCAAAATGGGTTGCAGTAGGCTGTTTTCTTAAATCACCCTCAAAATGATGTTGCCTCGGTGTTTAAACGACGCTCATCGTGTTGCAGAAGTATGCAGAAGCACGTTCTGATCGTCAGGTTCCTGAGGAGCAAGGTCTTGTAAATCCTTGTGTCCCTCTTTATCCTCTTGGGCCTTGTCCCTGGTGCGACTGCACTGCAGAGACCGCCCCTGAGCCACTGCAGGTAGTGAGTTAAAAATTCTGTTATATCAGTTCTCCTGCTCGCGTGGTCTCTACTAGAGGGTAGGGACTTGCTCGCTTTCGGTCAACGTATTGTGCCTGGAGTCTGGGCCGGCTAACTCTCACAAGCTGAGACCCCAGCTCGGATTGTGCCCAAGGTTCCTACCTCTCCCGTAATAGGAGCAGGTGGTGAGCCTGCAAGCGCTGCCCTGGAGGAGGCAGATCCAGCCCTGGCTTCTCTGTCCGATTCGCTTGGACGTGTACAGAATGCAAGTCATAGACCTCAGACCAGCTCTTCAAATATCTGTTGGAATTCAGCAGAGAGGGAAGGCTGTTTCCATGCAAAGTTGCACTTAGTGCTTGCCTTCATTTCGGCAAAGATCCGAGATGCAACATGTCCACTTAGGTGTTGAGCTCCTCTATGATGAGTGTAAAGTGCTCCGCCTGGGCGTTGACGATATACTTTGCTAAACAGATTCTAGAGTTGGGGGCTGGACGACACCTAGTTGAACCGCTGCTTCCCGTGGGCTCCCTTCTCATGAAGCCAGTTTCACCGTGAGCCCGGTTCAAGTGTCGGCTTGCGGCGCCATTCCCCTCCTATGGACTGGATACGTGCGCCTTTCTACTCCAGTTGAGTTCCCTTAAAATTGAACCCTGTTGAGTTCCTCCACACCCCTCCGACGTCGGACGTGCGGAACGTCTGGTGTTAGGCCTACCACTCGTAAGCAGTGTGGAACCTGTGTTAGGCTGGGTCCATATGTTGCGGTCCCTTCGGTGACCCCATATGTGTATTCTTCCACGATACGGCTCCCTGCGGTGAGCCCGTGTCTTCCCTCGGCAGAGTCTCTCTGCCGTCACTGTCCGGTGTGTCTCCCCCCGTCTTAGGCTGGAGCCACCCCAGTGACATTCCATATGTTAGACTGCCCGGTTTCCGCCCAGTTCATATGTGTATTCTCCACATTTCCTCCCTCGGGTTGGATGTGGCTTCCGCAGCGTCCCTTCCTTCCAACGTACGGGGAACGCTTTCCCAGTGGTCCTGTAGGAACAGCAGTGACTTCCCTGGCCTAAGCCCTGTCCTTCCCCGCCTTAAGTTTGCGGGGGCATCAGGAGGCTTTGGTTTAGGCACTGGAAGGTGGCAGCGTTAGTGGCGTGTTCAATGGTTGATCCCATTTCAGTCGCGTCGACTACGTCCGACGTTATCGACTGAAAGGGAACGTCCTGGTTGCGTATGCAACCCACCGTTCCCTGAAGGAGGGAACGGAGGACGTAGTCCCCTTGCCACTAATGCTGGACCACCGCTGACCCCGGGTTACTCTCGGCTCCTCAGCGAAAAGCAACTAGTGCGTGCATCCACTTCCGTATTTATACCCGCGCCGCGGGGGCGGAGTGTGTGATGCGAATCACGCACGCCAATTACATTGGCTCGTTCAATAGTACTCGAAGATGATAGGCTCCCTAGCGTGATCCCATTTCAGTCGCGTCGACTACGTCCTCCGTTCCCTCCTTCAGGGAACGGTGGGTTGCATACGCAACCAGGACGTTATCAAGCACCAGCTGATTAAAGTGTTTCTTCAAACAAAGCGACAAAAGTAATTTTCTGATCAATCATCGTAGCTACACGGATGCACTGTGTTTTGTTGTATGCCCAGATTTTGAGGGTCGCTGGTAGAAAGATGTCTTTGTATTTTTAAAAACATAGATCTACATAGATGTTTTACACGAAAAAAATATTTCAGAGATCCTTGTGCGGTAGGCCTATTCTATATTTGCATAAAGGGTTAAAATATAAAATATACATTTAAGCGCAATTTAAAAATGGTATAATAATATAATGTGGTTTAAACCATCATTTTATTAAATCAAGCCAATTCATGCAAATACTGTCGTATATGAAAAAGAGAAGGCCTAGAGTTTACCAACATTACAGCTAACTGTAGGAAACCGATATCCATGGGGTGAGAGTGTAAAGAAAACATCGTACAAAATACGAAAAGTGTTACGATTGTGTTGTTAAAAATGAAACCGTGGTAAAGAATTTAAGAACACTAGCGGTTCAATAACAAACTTCAATATAAACAAGAATCCGACTCTAATGCGACTGAGCGTGTTTCACATATAATTTATATAACAATTGATATTTACAATATGTTTAAACATTTTTGATGATGAGGCCAAAAACTGCTTACTTTTCATAAAAAGAAGAACGATTATTAAGACATAAAACACAATGTCTGTTTTCTGGATCAGGCCTAAAAGACCCCCTGACTAAAACTCTTGTGTCAAAGTATCGGTGTAGACGGAATAAAAAATGAATCATCCCGCCTTTCAACAGTAATTCATTAGCTTAACCGTTGTTTAGCCACGTAGAAAAAATAACCGACTGTGCTGTGAAATGGGCAATAGCTAGACGAGTTTGAAGTATAATAGTTTTATAGGTAACAGAAAAACAGCAATACTCATCTTTCATGTCGATGTTTCGTAGACATAGCTGAAAGATGTTCTAAAATAAATATCTCATGTAGAAATATCTGTTCATGTTTTTCATAAATTCCTATATGTTTGACCACGCTCGGAGACTATAGTTTTTGCAAACTGTACAAAAAGAAACATGATGTCAATTACAAACATACAAAACTGATCACAAGTGGCTTTTCTGTATGGCTCATGTTGTATTTACTTTTTAGAAAGTTGATCACTAGAATTTACTTTGTGCAATGTTATCTGCAGGTTTAAACCGATTTGTTTAACAGTCTTAATGAATACGCCTCTCTCAGTGCAATAGTCATATGTGATTCTGTTGTAACGTGTAAAACAGCATGCACATACTTTTTGCGTTAATACTTTGTGTGATTCCACATCCCAGATAGAGGGAAAGTTGCAATTTAGTCAAACATTCTCAAACAGAAATAC
The DNA here is from genome assembly GCF_051911475.1 of Siphateles boraxobius. Taxonomy (NCBI): domain Eukaryota; kingdom Metazoa; phylum Chordata; class Actinopteri; order Cypriniformes; family Leuciscidae; genus Siphateles; species Siphateles boraxobius. The sequence continues at coordinate 34,348,358 of NW_027508722.1, forward strand.
TTCAGAGTACAAACACTTAAATTTTCAATGGTCATTTATTCCTATAAACAATGAATGTCGACGGCTCTCAAAGAAAAGTCTTCACCTAAAACAGACACACATTCAAAATGTGAACCAGTGTCGTCTGCTATCTGAATAGTAATGGTAATAAAACCATCATTTGTGAACTTTTGTGTATTTATTATTTTAAACGGTACTTTTCTTAGTGATTTGGTCTTTTGAATTCATGTATAAAGATTATGTTTTAAAGTTAGACCATAGTCTTTACAAGAGTGTGGAACTTTACATCACTACGGTGTGACAGAATATGTTGGCGTGTAAAAATACATCGAAACATTTAAGCACAACTATTTACACACATACTAAGCAGAATAATATCTAACTGTAGCTTGTGAAGATTCCATTATCTGTTTATTTGGGGTCAGAGAACAATTTTTGAAAAAAAATTTGTGGTGGATGTAAAAAAAAAAAAAAGGTATTAGTTAATAACAAATAAAAAACTTTAAATCAGCACGAAAGCCTAATATTAATAAATAAAATATGGTTTAATTCAAGTTTGATAATGACTTCCATAATATTGTCTTTTAGTAAAAAGCTATGCATGGATCAGCATGAGGGTGACAAAATACAGCCAAAGATTTAAGCACTACTATTTACACACATACTATGCAGGAGAATATCTGTGGCTTGTGAGCATTACATTATCTAATTATTTGGATCAGAGATCAATTTTTGAACAAAATTTTGAGCTGGATATTGAATTGTTAGATAAAAATAAAGGTATTAATTAATAACAAATACTTTAAATCAACATGAAACCATAATAGTAATAAAATATAAATGTAATATAATTACGGTTTGAAAATTACTTCCATAATATTTTCCCAACACAAAGTTTTGCGTTTGTGGGTGAGACCTCGCAAAGATTACACTTTCTCGAACATTGCATGTTTGCACTATGCCTGAAACTTAGTAATCGACATGCATTTCTGTAGGTTTGTCAAAAGAAAAATCATCTGGTTTAGTTGCATTTTAAAACTCTACTTTTCTTAAAAACATTGTGTCAGACGTAATTGGTAGCATGATTATCTTGTTTCATCGTGTATTAAGTACATATTTTCAGGCTGATATTTGTAGAAATCAGTAAAGTAAATTTATAAAACAAAAAGAATCAGCTAATGGCCTTGTGTCAGAACACAACACGTATGCATGATTTTAACTTTTTAACTTTTTAGGTACGCTGGAACCTAGTGTCATTTAGCTTAATCTTTGGTTTTTAATCTTTTGGTTTGAAGTTATGACTTATGAAGATCTCTCATGCGTAGATTCACTCGGTTAAAAAATTGAGTTTCGTAATTTACACATCTGAAATTAAACTTATGGTAGTTTTTTTATAAAGTATTGTATTAGCTAAAATCAATGTCTTTATTCATAAATATTTTCTCGTTGGTGTAAAATTACCTTTGCCAACGAACTGACTTATCCTCGTAAGCAAAGAATTTCTTATCTTTATTTACATGGTACGGGTAAGTCCATGGAGGCCTCCATGTCGTTCCGCCATCTTGAAAAACTATAATAGCAGAGAGGGACAAAAAGCACTAGCCTAGCTCAACTAGCCAACCTTTTCGTTCAGAGCCGGCTGACTGAAACCACTGAAGCGGTCAGTGAGAGGCGCTTGAAAGATTGCACGGCACTTCATAATGCAATCCTCGTAGCCATGATAAAGCTTAAAAATTTAATCTAAAAGGAAACGCGACCGGCAAATTTAAAACGAGGGTAAATATGGGGGTGGCTTTTCCCAGGTGGATAGAGCTAATGAAGGAGAAAAGACTTTGAAAGGGACACCGAAGTCCTGCTTTCTCCTCGACAGTTAAGTCAGTGTTATGGTCTAAATTACAAGCTTTTTCATTCCGTGGTTGTGTAATTCATTATATAGGCAACATAACGGTAAAACGTGTATAGTTAAACTCGATGAAGTGCAATTGGACGACAGGGCGTAGCTTCTTGGCACATAGCGGTTACCGTAGTTGCAATACGCATTTGAAAAAGCGAAGCGCTAGAGAGCACTATGCGTTTGAATGCAAAATACAATATCACCGCTAGATGGGGAAATTTCTACACAGCGTACCATTAAGGACTAAGCTATAGGGTATTTAACAAAAAGCCTACAAAAATGGAGGAGGTCAAAGGGGCATGCTTCCCGCTATAGTATCATCAGCTCTCTTCAAAGTCTGTTAATGTGGCCTGTCGCATCAACAAAGGCTAACATTTTAAAATTCTACATATATTTTGAGTAGATAACCGATAGTATACTCTCAGTAAAGGGGTTCACCCTGTGTGTTTCCACAATGAATAAGGATAGTTTGGGAGATACAAGAAAAGTAAAAATGATCTTATACGTACAATAGATCATAGCTACCGTAGAAAAAGTAAGATCATGCTTTGAATTAAGACGAGTAAAATTAAATATTCGCTCAAGACAAACTTTACTTATTACTCATGGACCACAGAGGCACATCGCGTCTCTGAACATGTGTGGTGATTTTCAAAATGATACAATTTAATCTAAATAAGAGCAATGTAGAGTCCTGGGATTTCTTTTAAAACAACAAAAACATTGTGACAACATGTTTCATGTCGCATGGACAAAAATACAGTTTGAAATAAGATCTAAGACGCCAAAGCACAATTCTTGATTTATAAAAAAAAATGTATTTTATTTTTTGAACAAACGATGTTTAGTAAAAAAATAATACCTTAGATTAAATTTATGAAATTCATTTATATCATACAGAAGTAGAAGATAAATAGAAGATACGATTTTAATAAAACTTTACAGATTTGATTTAAACGGTCTTTTAATTTGAAAAGATCTCATTTAAAATTTTAAGATTATGCTTTTAATTAAACAAGTTTAATATGAATAAAACAGTGGAAAGCAGACTAACTTTGCATATGCTGGGGCATTGTGACCCCAGAGGCTCATCTGGCCTGTCACTCCTCTCGTCTCTGTGAGGGTGTGAAGCTTCATCTCACCCTGTAGTTTATCCCTGAAGGATCTGGGAGGGTTTTTGTTTATGACATCTTAAACTATTTGTTTTTTTATTGTTAGTTTCTACTACTTCTTCAGTTCTATGAAAATGTAAGGAGTTTTTATATTTTATATTTGTATATATATATAATTTTTATATATATTATTTAGCTAAAACTAAGGTTAAATTGTTTGAATACATTTTGTCATTATACATTGAGTTATATACTTTATTTGAGTTTATGGAACCAACTTAGTGTGTGAGAGTGCAAAACAGTATGTAAAAAACAATGTAAAAATGCAGTTTTCTGTGATGGTCGTGTTTAGGTGTACGGGGTAGAATATGCTGTTACAGTACAAAAATCATTATGGTTATATTAATAACAATTATACTTTGGGTCACCGTTAAAAAAAAAGATTGTAAAGATGTAAAGATTTCATTTAAACAATCTTTTCATTTTTAAAAGATCATATTTAAACTTTTACGATTATGCTTTGAAATAAATTTAGTACGAACAAAACTTTGGCTCTGGAAAGGCGTTAGCAGACTAACATTACGTGATGCACAGAGGCTCATCTGCTCTGTCACCCTATATCCTGAAGCTAACATTATTGTAAAATAACGTATTTCTCTGAAGATGTGCTGGTGATCGGAAGGAGCTTATAAGCAGGCTATCAATGGGGCTCGGCCTGAGGCATCACAGATTCTAAAAGTCTTCATTGTTGCTCTCTCACTACAGATAGGCCTATGTGGGGATTTTCTCACAGATACTACTTGATGAATTATTAAACATTTCACACAATGTGTGAGATAACTTGTGAGAGCCGCAAATTTCAAAGTTCTTTACATGCACCCTGATAAATAAAAAAATATAGTCAAGTTTTCCCCAGAGACCATCGATATAGCATAATTGTTTTTTATGAATTCATTGAATAAGTTTGAAACTATTTCAAACTTTTAATGCTTATACACTATGAAATAAATTTAGCAAACATTCACAGTCTCATTCTGATCACTGAACACAACCCCATGACTGTCAAACGCTGGTGTGAGAGAGAGAGAAAGAGAGAAATAGTTCTTTTCAACTTTAAATGGTCAATATGGACATCTATGTGATAGGAGCTACTTCAACCCTGGTGAAAATGTAAGATGATTTTATTTTTATCTAAATCTAACATAACTGCTACAGTAAATTTGTAAAATATTTATTTTAAATGAACAGAATGCTTTAATTTAGTAAGATTTTTTAATGAACGGCATGATTTTCAACTTCAGTAATTTAGTAAGATTTTAAATGAACAACAATTAGTAAACTATTTATTTTATATATGATATATTTTAATTTATACACTTTTAAAGGAACACAATGCTTTTCAATGGGCTCAGGAACGTGTCACAAAAACAGATACCAGGCCAGCCACACGCTGGTGTGACAGAGAGAAAAGACTTCAGGGGAAACACTTGTGGGTTTTTTTCAACCATGGTGAAACAGTAAGATGATTTTATTTTTGTTTAATTTATATACTTTTAATTGAACAGCATGGTTTTTCAACTTGAGTCAGTGTCAAATATTTGTGAATGACTAAATGTAAATTTTATAATCATTTCATTTAAATGAACATAATGCTTTTACAACTTCTGTGTGAGATAAACTTTCAAGGTCCTCAGCAATGCGGAGGGGGGGGGGGGAATTCCTGCTTTGACACACACACACACACACACACACACACACACACACACACACACACACACACACACACACACACACACACACACACACACACACACACACACACACACACACACACACATAGACGCGCGTGCTCCCTATGTTTTTGAGACAGAGTCAGATCATTCATACATTGGATTGTTTGCAATACTTTTGTGGCTCCATTTTATTTAAACTTTTTGTGTGAGGTTTTACATAAGCTGTATGTTTTTTCTTCAACTCTCTAATACATTTTTAACTGTTTGGAATATTTTTGTGACTCCATTTTATTTAAACTTTTTGTGTGAGGTTTTACATAAGCTGTATGTTTTTTTCTTCAACTCTCTAATACATTTTTAACTGTTTGGAATATTTTTGTGACTCCATTTTATTTAAACTTTTTGTGTGAGGTTTTATTTTATATTCTTTTAAAGAACAGATAAACTTTCACCATTTTATTTAAACTGAAATGCTTGGTTCAGTGAATAGTTGTACATTTTTTATTTTTGTGGCTCCATTTTATTTAAACTGAAATGCTTGGTTCAGTGAATAGTTGTACATTTATTTCAACTTTTTGTGTGAGATTTTATTTTATATTCTTTTTTACAGAACAGATAAACTTTCACCATTTTATTTAAATGAACATAATGCTTGGTCCAGTGAATAGTTGTACATTTTTTTCTTATCACTTTCACAGCTCCCCTTGATAAAGCTCAGGGATGCGGTGACCAAAACACCAACTTCAAACAATCACATCTCAAACTAACTGTCACATCACTTTGTAACTGTAACATCAAAGCTTATGTTAACAAGGCCAATACCTCCCTTTTCTTGATCAAACAATCAAACTAACTGTCACACATCCATCATTTTGACAGAAGCTGTAACCGCAAGGGGCGGAACTAGGTCAAAGGTAACCATCCATCATTTTGACAGAAAGTGTAACCGGAAGGGGCGGAAACTAGGTCAAAGGTAACAGGAAGGGGCGGAACTAGGTCAAAGGTAACAGGAAGGGGAGGAACCGGAAGGGGCGGGACAAGGGGCGGGACAGGAAGGGGAGGAACCGGAAGGGGCGGGGGAAGATCAAAGGATAGACACGCCCACCTGTCAATCATAGGGTCATAAATCATTTTGACACAAGGTGTAGGCTAATAACTACTCTTGTAAAACAACCTTTGGGAAATTTTTCTGCCTGACCTATGTAAATATTAACAGCAGGTGTAGTAATTTATACTGTAGAACTGTGTGTAAATCAAATTCATACATTTGCAAAAAATAGGTCTGTCAGTCAGTCACACACACACACACACACACACACACACACACACACACACACACACACACACACACACACACACACACACACACACACACACACACACACACACACACACACACACACACACACACAGACTGTCACTCGACTGGCTGAAATTAGTTCCCTTTCACGGTATACTGCGCTTTTAATAATTCTTTTTAGTACCATCGAGCATATCATACATTTTGTGATGTCATTAGATCATGTTAAACACGTGAGCAATGAGCATGAATTTAGAGAGAAAACACATTAGGCAGGCAGGACGCAAGTACGACGAGTGACGTCATGAATATGCTAATTAACGTATGAAGTAATCTAGCGACTTTTAGGGAAGGCTTAGATGATAGTCGATAGTAGACTTTCTTTTGAGGTCTAAAATTTTATTACACGGGCTGCAAAACAATTTACCCCCACTCTCGTGCAATATATCAGGATATTGCTTAGCCCGGTCCTTGGCGCATATGTGAGAGGGCAGGTGAGACACATTTTCTTTCGCCATGTTTCTAACAGACCGCTCACAGACATCACGTGTGCGCAACATCTGTATCCACGTAAAAATGCATTGAAACTTTAATTAAACTAGAGATATTTCAATTGGGTGATTATAATTTAATGTTTTGTGAGGTCTTTTTCATTTTTGGGATTACTTTGTTGTTATTATCGCAAAAAAATGCGACATTTTGTTGATTTTGTGTTGTATTCAGCGATCGCGGAATCGCGTTAAACTGGAGGGACTGCCTAATGAAGAAATCTGTTTGCTGTTATGTTCTGAAGGATCTGGAAGTGTCAGGATTGAATCAAGAGCATTACTGTGCTTTACCAGAGGTTTAGACGCAGAAGACCATGCCTTTAAGTAAACCCATCATCGCCACACAAAATTATCTTGCTTGTTGGCCTCATTTAAGTCATCTATGTTTGCCTTTAATAGATGCTGATGTGGATTTGTTGATTGGTGCTAATGTGCCAGAGGCTTTGGAGCCATAGCAGATTATTTGCTGTTCAGACAGTGGCACGTGCGCCATTAAGACCATGTTTGGATGGGCAGTTAATGGACCAATCAAGCGACAGGAAGAGTTTGCTGTTGAGGAACATCCTCACATGGCTTGTCAATTGGATTACAGTTATGAAACTGAATGAGTTGTGGGAGTTCAAGGGTGACTTTCCTGAATGTGTTCAAGAGGAACAGCAAGGATTGTCAAAGTAAGATCATCAATTCATGGATTTTGTTTCGCAGTCAGCAAGACTGACCACTGGACATTATTACGTTGGTCTTCCACTTAAAAATGAAAAGGTGGGCATGCCAAGGAATAGAGCAATCGTGGAACAACGTGCTCTGAATCTTAAAAGAAGGCTTAAAAGAAACGCTTCTTTTCATGCTGACTATACTTCCTTTATGGAGAGTGTCATCTCTAAAGGCCATGCTGAAAAGTTTCCTACAGCTGAACTGGAACGACTTGATGGACGCTTATTGTACATACCTCACCATGTTGTGTATGTTGTGGAAATTTTAATATTCATTGATCCCAAACAGGTATCATAAGAGAAAGAACCTATTCAATGTATAAAAGTATATGTGTGTACGTGCTTGTGCGTGACTTTTCAGGAACATATGGGACAGGACCTCAGACCTTAGAGACGGTCAGTTTTGGCCAGTTTATTTCAGTACCAGTTTGTGTCTTTAAGTAGAAACTGAACAGCAGTAAGGACCTTATCTGAGTGGGTGAAAGGTACAGCGGGTGAGGAGGAACCTTGAAAAGAGTATAAAGGCTGTCTTATAGCTTCCTGTTGTGTGTCACTCTCTTGCACAGCGTAACTTCTGTGTACTAGACTGAACCTATTCTTGCAAGAATAAATACTTATCATTTCATTAATTTGACTCTGAGTGTCTCTTACGCAGTGATGATGTTTAACAGAATTCTTGCCACAACAATTTTGGTGTCAGAAGTGGGATTCCTTGGAAGTGCCTTCTGGACCTGAGAGCGGACGGTGTTTGGCCACCTGGACTGAGCAGTTCCAGCTCTACCTCGTAAGCTTGAGAGAGAGGGGCCGACCGCTATCGGGTCCGGGAGGGGCTCCACTGGAATCAAAAGAAAGCGAACCCGTGGCAACCAACATATCTCTGGTAAGAGACGTCTAAAATATTTTCTTTTGGGGAAAAGTATTTTGTTTCGGGTATGAAATGTGAGCAAACCATATTGGCTGAGGGCTGTTTCTGTGGTACGTAATCTGAGATTAATTGAGATCTATATATAGATCAAGAGGTTTCAAACAGATACGAGAGGAAATTATCTGAGATTAATTGAGGTCTGTAACAGATCAAGAGATTTCAAACAGATAGGTAACCTGAAAATGAGTTGTTCCGCCACGGAGCAAATTGTTTTTAGGTACTGAGGCTAATTAGGGGGAACCAGAACATTTTTTGGTAAACCTTAATTAGGAGGGCACTAATAGTGCAACCCGACCGATTTGGGTTAAAAGGAAAAATCGGGTCTGTTGGGGACGCCTAACAGATCAGGAAAACGCGCGTTGAAGAGAAATCCACAGAGAACAGAGAAGCAGCCAATATGGGGAAGTCTCAAGGTAAGCATGCAAAATTTGATACACCGGTTTTTCAATCAAATGAGAAAATTATGGGGGAAAATTTATGTTTTAGATATTGAAAAAACTGAGAAAATACCATGATTTCCCCAGGTAGGGAACACTGAGCACAACTAGACTGAAAGTAGTGCGAGAATCAGTTGAACAGGGCAGTGAGAAACAAAAAAGGTAGTTATGGCTGTGTTCAACATGTGTAAGCAATGTGGACAAACAATGGATTGTTGTCTTAAAGGGGCAGATAAATAGAACTGTCGAGAGAAATAGGGTTTTACTTCTTCATCCAGTAAATGGATGCATGACATTAGATGTCTAGAGAACTTAAATTTATATGATAAGGATTGAAGTAGCAAGCAGCAAAAGGCTGTGTGTGTGAAATAGAGGGAACTGTAAGTGAGAGACTTGATGGAAGAGGGAAGTGAAAAACAAAAAGGTTGGTGTGTGAGATATGTGTGTGGGGATTGTTAGCAAACAATCATGTACTGGTTAGATAATGAAGGAACTGGCATGTAGAGAAAAGAAAGAATTAGCATGTAGAACAGAGGATGCAGAAGGAACTGGCATGTAGGGAAAGATGGAAGGAATATAGTAGAAAACTATATGTGATGAAAATAAAATGTCTGACAGAATTTATGGAAGTCAAATTAACTGTTTGAATGGTATGAAAAATGAGTTTCAGAATAAAAATAAGGCATTGAGTACGATTAACGGGGATTAATGTGATATAAAGATAAGGAATGTTTCATTAAGCAAAATGGGGAAAATTCTATATTTTAATGGTAAAATAATGATTGAAATTAGGTTTAGTTTTAGTTTGACAACCATTGTGTTTTGAACCTAGGGTCCAGCTATGCTGGGGGTACAGCAACAGGGTTTGCTTATTCAGCCCGGTTTCCGGATGTTAGATAAAAGTACTTGTTCTGTAATTAGGGTTGTTGATGATAATACCAAATTAGTAAAATGTAAAGACAACTTTGACCAAAAAATTCTGAAAATCAATAATGTATAATGTTGGATATTTGTTGATATTAAGTCATTGAAGCAAAAGATATTGTCTGTTTTATAAATGAAATTATGGGTCAGGATAATTTCCTTGGACAAGTATGACTAAAGTTAAACGAAAACTTTGTGAAAACAACTTAGAATATTTTGAGCATTTCGATGCAGCTTATTAAAATTAATGTGCGGCCAATGATAATGATGAAGATTATGATTTGGCTATTGTGATTAAATCCGCCACTGGTGGACTGTAAAAGAATACAGAGAACTGCTTAATCAGTGGCTCTGTTTACATTCCTGAATGGGACACACACTGCTTCAAGGGTGTGCAGTAAGTTGGAGCCGTTTGCAAGCTCACAGTGACTTAGTAAAGGACAGGTGTCTGATGCTGTAGTTGAGGCTGACACATGAACCCACTAGATGACAGAGAGTGTCTTGATTGTGGTCAGCAGGACAATTTAACACGTAACTGTAAATGCCCACCGAGAAGGTGTAAAAAAACAAAGTGTAATATAGTGACACATTTCTGGTAATAATGTGGGTTGGAAAGTAGATCAGTGTTTATATAACGATAATTAAAGTTTTCGTCTGAGAAAGAGTAAGAGATAAAAACAAGGTCAAGAGATTGAAGTATTAAAGTGAATCCTTTTAAAGAAAAGATCTATAATAGTAATTTTTAAAAGTGAATTGATGAATACAGGTTGATGTAAAATTAATGACTCCAACAAATGTGAGTAGCAAAATATATCAAAGTAACTAACAGGATGATTGTGTTGTAATTAAACATTTAAAAAAGGATTTTAGAGTATATAGAGAGACTAATCTCACAGATGATTTACAATAACTGCAAAAGTATCACAAGCAGAGAGTGCTTGCCTCGTCAAAAAGTAAATCCTAATTGGAGATTGAGAAATGTGAAACGTTATTGAGAACTAGAATAATTATTTTTATGTAAGAACAAATAAGCAGAAGTAGTAGGCTACCTACCGAATTAACAGTTGCTAAATGTAAAATGTGTTGAAAGGCATCTGATTAAACAAACAGCTTGAAAAGTTGACCATGAAAGAGCTAGAAGCTGATGCTTTGCTTTTAAAAGATAAGCTTGTGATTTGGCTGAAACAGTTCGCTTATCTGAATCTGGTGTGTGCTGTGGCTGAAAGTGCCAGGGCGACAGAGACTCAATCTGAATGGAAATTTGTAATGTCTAGATTCCCTGACGTGGGCAAAAGACAACTATAAAACTATGTTTATTTGAAAACACATGTAATTTCTGGCAAAGATGCCTTAAGCTGGGCTAGAGTTAAAATATGGTAGATGAAGTCTGATGTTAAAAGTTTTATGAAAATGCAGTGTACCAGTCCTGAATGCCTCAGAGTCTCTCTCTGATTCAATGTCAGCTAAAAGCTGTTATCTGGGCCTGTGTCATCAGTGAAAATAAGTTATTGATAGTAAAGCACAGTGTTTAAGTTGAAAATCATTGACATGGAGAGGTTAAAAGAAATCATTGCCGTTCAGAGGGCAATTTGTATTTGTAAATGGATTTAAGTAAAACTGAATGACTTTAAAGAAGTCTTTAAAATAATAATACAGACCTTAAACGATAGAGGTGACATTTTGATTAGCGTATTTTAGGACCAGTAACAACTTTGTCTCATTTAGTCTCCACCATTCAGGACCGATGGCTCCGGCTACAGATGAAGTACACTGAATGTACGGTTGTGATCTAAATTCACTGAGTATAGTCTAAGTAGCTAGGTTGCTGCTTTTAAGATAGTTAATGGATTTAAGTGATTAAATACTGTTGTTATTAACCTGTCTCCCTGTGAACACTATTAGGCAATCGGAATGGCTCTGGTGACTCTTGAACGTGCCTTTCCTAAGCTCCAGAAAACAGCTGAGTTCTGTTGAAGAAAACTGATTGTATTGGGAATGAGCGGTCACCAGTGTGTACGTGTGTACGAGTGGCTACTCAATGACGGGATGATCTTCCTGGCCAGGGGACAGCCCAACGCAGGGGGTCACGAAACAGGTGTTATTTGTGAGAAAGGTATGAGAGTTGAGCGCTGATTACTGGAGGCCACCGGGGTCAGCAGAGCATTGAGAGGTGAGATGCGCTGTGAGGTTAAAATTAACTTTACGGCAGTCTGACCCAGATATGTGAGTTCCTCTATACCACTCACCAGAAACCGCATTGATTGTATGGCTTGTTTTTCATTGTGACAAGTGTCTGCAACTATGCCAGGGGACGACACCCTGAAGAGAAGAAAATTAAAGATAAATGATTAACGGGAGTGGACTTTCAAAAGCCAGCTGATTCCATGAGGTGATTGCCATTATTTGCTGCGGAGACAGTAACAAAACTTAATTATATGAGGGACATGATGTTGATTGCCATATGGGCAAGTAAAATGTATAGAAGATTTAATGTTGATCTAATATGTCTATAACATAGTTTTAACTCCTGAAGGTCGTTAGGCATGGTGGTGGCTAAAGATGAAGACAAGCTTTTGTATATTTGAGAAGAGTCTGGATAACAAAGGTGAATGGTAAAAGGTTAATGTAATAAATTTAATATTACAATTTGTCTAAATTACAGTCTTAGGAGGCTGTTGAAAAAGATTATTTGTTTATAGTGAGAGAGACTGCTTGAGTGGAGGAAGGGATGGTAACTGTGTCTGTCTTTCTGTTATCGGCCTGCTAGAGCAAGCTAAAGAACAAAATAGTGATAATGAATCAAAACAACCCAGCTGACTTTGCTAAGATGAAATGAATAATGAACAGACATGCTTTGAAACTGGTTAAGAGACCATGTAAAATTAGGTAAAAGCTACAGTAAAATGTGAAGTTTAAAATCTTACTTAAAATTTAAATCTTTTTAGAGATGATATAATGAAAAGCGAACATTAAAAATGAACAGTTAAAATATGTGTCTAATATGAGTGTGTGTGATGGTGACTGCACTCTATGTCTTGTATGTGTTAGTTTGGGGTACGAATACTGTGTCTGAATAGTGTGTATATTGTGTCATTAACCTCTGGAATGAGGGTTTTATCATTACAGATAGGTTAAGGCAAATGACAAGTTTTAAGGAAGCTAATAGTTTTGAGTCAATCTGATGACAAGATGATGCAGAAAATGGGACGAGCTTTAAATGGATTAGTTATCCAGCTCTGTCTGCTACTGGTAATTAGGAATCAATCTATGGATTAAAAGCATTTATGTAAATTGGATTTGTGAAGTTGTAGAGAGATGTCCATCATGGGTTGAGATAAACTAAAATGTTATAGATTTGAAGGCAATAACAAAGTGACATATTGGCTAAGTCAATAACAAATTATCCAGAGAGTCCTTCACATTTATGAATATTGTGAACAAAAGGGGGAAAATGTTGTTTGACTGACATTGACCAAGTCTGTACAGCACGACCTGACCTGACAGAAACAATTGATGACTTTGAAAATGTTTGTAGATGACTGGCATAAGAGACCAAACAACAGGCCTGAAAAGCAGGATACACTGTAAGACTGAGGGCCGTTGCCCTCCAAATACTCTGATAAGAAGATGTGTTTGTGGCTTTAAGTAATATTTTTGTTTCAGAGGCAGAGGAAGATGTCTGGAGGAATTTTGGCTTTGGGACAACGTTTGGGTTAGTGTTGATGGCAAACTTTATCCAAACACCATAATGTTAGATTGATGCACGAGATGATTCATGCATCAAAAGGGGGGATGGTAACAATTTTGATAACAATTGACAAAGTATGGTTTACTAGGGGACAATATATGTTGGGAGGACAAGGGGCTTAATAGGGTAAAAGCCTGGCAAGCAGCCATTCTTCTCCCTAACAAAATTGCTGTCTGTACGTGTGCCGCACACGCTGATAACAAAATTGCAGGACTGTTTCGACAGGAGACGCCAGGGCAGATGCAGCAGCGAAGGCTGTGGCAGCACAGCAGACAAAAGAAACTACGTGTACTTTACTATCTGAAAATAACCTCGACATTTGTTCTTCTTTACAGAGCATGCAGACTTTTGATGCAGGGCAGAATGTGCCCAATAAAATAATGGTTATGGATGAATTTGACTTACTATCCTGGCCTGGGTTATTAGTGTGGCAGAAAGAAACAAGGCCACACCTGCGCAGCGCATAACTTAAGATTTTCCTTTTGCAGAATGTCAGGAAGGATTGCAGAAAACAGAACTAATTCTGTTCCAAATCTATAAATATTGTGTTGTGGACATGAGCAAAGTGGGTTGAGTGTTTTTCAGGGTAAAAGGACCCCGCGTGCTATTAAGTGAGGAAGAAATTATTTAGTGATAAGATGATTTGTAAAATGAGAAGAAACAGAGTTGAATTGGACAAGTGTTGAGAATAAACTTGAAATTCTTAATGCATATCATCAGCAAGGTGAACAAATGGTGAAGATTCCACAGGTCACACCAAAGGGGACGAGCGGCAAGACAAGCGGTCACTAACAAAATACTTAAGGTCTCCATTCACAGGTGAAAGCAGGCAAGAAAGGGTTCACTCCAGTGGGGGTGCGGTCGTGATTTAAGGGAAAACCTTAGAAGGATCAGAAAATGGTTGGAGAGTGTGACACCTGGGTCCAAGCCTCTCACCTTAGACTACACCGACAGGCCTCAACAATCAAATATGAGGACAACGTGAGGGGTCAAAGGCTCGTGCTAGTAACAGCCTCCCTCACCGGCGAGGGAAGACCATGGCTACGGCACGCAAAGTGTCACCCTGGTGAAGACGGAATGTCCATGGGGCAAACGAGATGACCAACACACCTGGAGGAAGATGCACCAACTAATGGTTTGAGTTTAGCAAAAGAATCTGTTTTTGTGATGATTTTGATGATTTTATTTGATTGAATCAAAATATGGCTAGATCAAATGATTTGATTGGTTAAGGATTCATTAGAAAATATTTCAGGTAAATTATAGGGATTATTATTGAAGAAACTTGATTAGGCTGTCCATTAAGGGTAAGAAAGGCCGATCATGGGAGAATATGTATGGTAATAAGCTAAAAGATGGTCCGTATTTGAAATATTAGAGTTAATTTTGAACAACTACATTGGTTAAAAGAATGGATAAAAAAATATATAAAACCTTTTCAGGATAGATTTTATTAAATATGGTGTTAAAAGTTAAGAAAATATGGTTAGGAAAATGGAGGCGATGTATGGAAATGGGCGTGGACTGATGGTAAATGGATAAGATTGGTTAATCTTTGGGGGGTTGGGGGTACTGTACTACCAATTTCAGCGATAGGATTATCAATATTGTTACGTTTACCATGCATTATAGTGTGTTTCCAGCTCAGTACAGAGACTGGTTAAAGCTGGGAGTCTGTTCAATTGGATGAACAAAATATGATGATACAAGTAGTGGGAGCTACTGTGACATGTGCTAAAGTGTATGTTTCCTTTTCTTTTTCTTTCTTTCTATGAATGTTTTTGATATGAACAGAAGGTTAAAAGCTGTGGTTATCCGCTATGTGATGACGTACAAGGAGAGGGGTCGAAATGAGGGATTTTATTCTACTTTAATTTCTTTGTATTTCTTAGCCTGTTGAAATGCCATGTGGGTTTCAAGATTTGTAATGGTAACCAGAGATGAAGAGTATAAGTGTGATGATATGACTTAAAATTTGTTCTATTATTTTTATTATTATGATTGGGTAATCTGAATGATAAAAAGGGGGGAATTGTTGTGGAAATTTTAATATTCATTGATCCCAAACAGGTATCATAAGAGAAAGAACCTATTCAATGTATAAAAGTATATGTGTGTACGTGCTTGTGCGTGACTTTTCAGGAACATATGGGACAGGACCTCAGACCTTAGAGACGGTCAGTTTTGGCCAGTTTATTTCAGTACCAGTTTGTGTCTTTAAGTAGAAACTGAACAGCAGTAAGGACCTTATCTGAGTGGGTGAAAGGTACAGCGGGTGAGGAGGAACCTTGAAAAGAGTATAAAGGCTGTCTTATAGCTTCCTGTTGTGTGTCACTCTCTTGCACAGCGTAACTTCTGTGTACTAGACTGAACCTATTCTTGCAAGAATAAATACTTATCATTTCATTAATTTGACTATGAGTGTCTCTTACGCAGTGATGATGTTTAACAGAATTCTTGCCACAACATGTATCATCCTAAAAAACAAAAGATCAGAGTGGTGTTTCAGATCAGAGCATCATATCAAGGAACATCATTGAATGAACATCTTTTGCAAGGTCTAGATTTAACAAGTCTGCTGGTGAGTGTTCTTGTGCGATTCAGAATGGAGTTTGTTGCCATGATGGCTGACATAGAATTGATGTTTCATCAGGTTAAGGTAAATCCTTATGATTGTGATCTCTTGAGGTTTCTTTGGTGGCCTGGAGGAAACATTGATGCCAATCTGGAAGAATACAGAATGGTTGAGCATTTGTTTGGAGCGACGTCATCTCCAAGTTGCTCTAGCTATGCATTGAGAAAGTGTGCAGAGGACCATAAGGATCTGTATGATGCCAAGACCGTGGACATTGTCTTTAATAACTTCTATGTAGACGACTGTCTTCTGTGCTTACAGATTTAGAAACTGTTCTAGTGTACCAGAAGCTTACAGAAATGTGCGCTAAAAGTGGATTCCGATTTACCGAATGGATAAGTAACCGCACTGTGTTAAATTCCATCCCTGAGGAAGAAAGAGACAAAGTTAAGAACTTGGATTTGGAACATGACACGCTTTGGAAAGAGCATTAGGTGTGCAGTGGTGTGCTGAGTCGGATGTCTTCAAGTTCAAGGTGACCATCAAGGATAGACATCTTACTCGAAGAGGAATTATTTCTATCATTAGTTCCATCTATGACCCTCTTGGCTTTCTGTCTCCTGTGATTCTACGTGCCAAAATGATACTTCAAGATCTGTGTCGAGAAATAATTGGATGGGACAGGCAAGCAAGCCAAGGCAAGTTTATTGATATAGCACATTTCATACACTATGGCAATTTAAAGTGCTTTACATAGAAAGGAATAAAAATAATCACAAAATAAACAAGGAAAATTAAAACAGTTATTCAAATCACACTATGGCAATTCAAAGTGCTTTGATTAGAAGATAAACACCAAATAAAAGCAAGGGAAAATAAAACAGATATAAAATAATTAATAAGAGATAAATGATACAGTTATAAAATGAATTAGAGTAAAATTAATTAAAGTAGTAAAAATTTAGCGTGTTAAATTTAGCTAATTTAGCGTTAAAGTAGCGTGTTTATTCACCACGCCTAAGATTCCATTGGACGTCTCCGATGGAGCCGATTGTTCCCTAAAATTGGACAGGAGGAGCTGTAGGACTGATTTGGGTTCACTGCCCCAACAGTCGGGTATAAATACGGAAGTGGATCCACGCACCACTTTGTCTTTCGCTTCGGAGCTGATCGGTCTTCATGTCGATGTCCCTGAAGAGTGTTGTTATACAACAAGCGAGTGTGTCGGTGCTTCTTCAGGAAGTCTCTCCCGGTGCTGGTGGTTCTACAGCGCGAGTGCAGCGGTGGTCGCGAGCTTTCTGAGCTCTCAACTGCTGTTTTAACAGCATCACATTTCTGTTTGTGTTTGTTTGTCTGACGGCCGGTAGATGGCGAAGAGAGTGAGTGCTTCACTGGTACAGGCTGCACCATCCCTGTCAGTGTTGCCGCGATCATTCCCCAGTGTGCTCCGGCACTGGTGAGGGTTTTCAAATCTTGAAAGACAAACACGGGTGCATTTGCGTCTTTTTCAAGATGTCATTCCACCCGTGCGTTTCTGGATGCGGTTGAATGACTGTCTCCGTGTTGAGATCGAGTCCCCTTTACCATGCCCCACCCTAGGGTGCCGTGTGCCAGGGTGATCGGAGGATAGTGATGGAATACCCGTCCGGTAACCATTCCCTGTGGGCTCCTCACTCCTCCATCACACCTGTTGTGGCAAAAATTTCTTAAATATGGTTCGTGATTAAGTGTGATGCACGTGAATCCGTATTTTATGTACTGTTCGTCATACTTTCGTCGTTTTGATGCACCTAGGCCTTTGGTTTTTGCTATTAATCCTCTCTGCGTGGAAAGCTCCGTTGACGTGGAGGGTTCGACATCAATTTGCGGAAGTTGTACGGGTTCAGTCGGACACTCTTCTTCTTTTTTGCCTGACGGTTCACCCGTTTTATCACTGGTATTATTACGCTTAAGCCACCGGTCCATTTTTGTTTTGTTTTAATATTTAGCTTCAACTCGATCGCGTCAACTCTGCTCCTCTGCTCTGTAGCCAACTAATATGTAAAGGTCGCCTCGCCTGATTAGCTACGGGACTAATCAGATTGCCCCCTCTAGTGGATGACTAAAGATTTGTCATCTTACATTCACGTTTCACTTAAGCCTCTGAATTCACAGTTTCTCGCGCCCCCCTTAACAGGTGTTGGCGGGCGGGCCCCAGGTTGAAAACCCCTGGTCTAATGCTTCCTCATTAGAGAGAAAACATAGGTGATTCCTATACAGACCTCTTGTTTGTTGAAGCACCTGACATACTTACATGACTTCTCTAGCACTGTATCAAACAATGGTGCATCTGCCTTATTTCTCTGTTCCTTTGTTTTGCGTTCTTATTTGCGTTTGATTTGTGTTGTTACTCACTGTAATTAGATACATTAAAAATGTGTTAAACTGTTTGAATAAAGCATCTATTTTTCTATATTCTTAAAAGATGCATCTTGCTTTAGTAAAGTGTATTCGGAATTTCCTGAATAAAGTTCTAATATCATTTAACAGATTTCTTGAAGTACAGGAGACATGAACATGAGCAAGAATGTTACACTGCAAACATAGCCCATGTCTTCATCCGTCAGTGCTTGCATGCAGAGCACATTGCTCCTCTAGTAGGAGTGAAGGCAGATGAAGATGGAATATAAAAATAAAAGAGAAGCACCCTCCTGATAATGCTGACATTGATTATACACTGAGTTGTTGTCGACAGCATAATCACCTGACCTGAGACTTGATGATATCCTGAGCCGTATCACTGCTTAATCAGGTAACCATCCATATTCCTGAATCTGTATTACATTTGAGAAATGTAACTGATTTCCATTCGGTTTAGCTCGTTTCCACTGAAACACAATAACAAAAGACATCTTGTGTTTATTAAGAAAGTGACTGACAAGGCTATTTTGTGATATTTAAAGAAATTAAGGTCTACATAAGGTGAATCTGCAGCTTTAAAGGGATAGTTCAGCCTGAAATGAAAATTATGTCATCATTTATTTACCCTCAAGTTGTTCCAAACCTGTATGCATGTCTTTCTTCTGCTGCACACAAAAGAAGATCGAGTGAAGGATGTTGGTAACCAGACGTGATGGTTGATGGTAGCCATTGACTTCCATGGTATTTTTGTCCTACTATGGAAATCAATGGCCATCGTCAACTTTCTGGTCACCAACATTCTTTAAAATATCTTATTTTATGTTCAACAGAAGAAAGAAACTCATACAGGGTTGTAGAAACTTGAGGGTGAGTAAATGATGACAGAATTTTCATTACGGGCTGAACAATCCCCTTTTCATTGAAAAAACCAAAGCTCTTTTATTCTACAAGATAAACTTGTTACTTGAATGCTAAGTAGTTTCACAGAAAATGAACTGAGATGTAGTTAATGGCTATAGCTCAGAGGTGTTTGTTCCTCTTCATGATGAGTTTAGCTCCAGTACCTGCCTGGTAGTGATGTTACGTATGACACTGAAGCTTCGATGTGCGTATCGCACATGCGACGCAATTTCTATTGAAGCCCCGTATCGGGGTGTGTATTGGTTTCCCAGAGTCATGTGATCGATGACAAATGAAGCCTCACTTTCTGTCCAATCACGTGCGCGTTTCGCTTTGGGTTTCAGAAGCTCGAACCCCAGATCTTACTTAACGAGTCCTTGTTGGCTCAGTCTGGTTGATGGGTTTGTGAGGAGAGTGCTGTGCTTTGAAAGTTACATTTAAATAACCAAAACTACTTATTCTTTTTTTGTTGTTGTTGTTTCTTTTTGTTTTTGTAAAATCTTTGCACTTTTGTTGTTTTTCAGGTATTATTATTGTTATTTGGGGTTAGGGTGGAGTTAGAGGGTGTTTGGTGAAGGGTTTGTTTAGCAACAGCCAAAAAAAGGAAGACTTCCCCTATCTGGGAATATTTAGAGTTTATAGGTTCCAAAGTATGTATGCATTTCTAAAAAAGAAGAAGAAAAAAATAAATATTTATTATTTAAATTTTTACTTATTTTATTGTCATATTTTATAATTGTTGACCGTTGATGTGTCTTATATTCAGTCAATGTAGGCTACATGTACAGTCACTCCCAATCAATTGTTTTTTCTCATCACACTTCTGCGGTGGAAACCTTTGTCTTCTGTTGGACAGTGCTGTAGACCAGCACAAAAAGAGCTGAAGATCCACTTGAATACTGGAGAATGCAGAAACATGTCTACCCCCTTCTATATACATTGGCATTACAGTGTACACCGGCCTCCTCTGTACCATGTGAAAGAGTGTTCTCTAAATAGACTCAGCCCCAACACTGTGAAACAGCTTTTATTTCTTAATAAAAATAATTTAAAACTTTATCACCTTGCTGTCATTCCTACAGTAACATAATCACTATCACTGCCAAGTGTCATAAGAATATTTAATAACAGACGATCCGATCACACTATGTCCTTGTGTGTGTGTGTGTGTGTGTGTGTGTGTGTGTGTGTGTGTGTGTGTGTGTGTGTGTGTGTGTGTGTGTGTGTAGAGAGAGAGAGATAGGCCTATGTCTTATTGAACCATATAAGCTCATTTTATATTTTGTCAAACTTCAATGGGAAAAGGAATTTATTTAATGGACAAATCAAACACAAACAAAGGCTTTTATTTGTACATATAACATTGAAACTATGGAGTGTGTTGTGGTTGCTTCATCTGACAGAGCTTCTTTCAAAGGCTTCTGGCTGCTTTATTTTAAATAAACACCAGATGGCGCTGTTCTCGACACTCTCGACGCTTTGAATCTTTTCATGGAACAGTCAGGGGAAAGCCTTATTGCTTCATGAGTCTTAAAGGGTTAGTACACCCAAAAATGAAAATTAAGTCATTAATTACTCACCCCCATGCTGTACCAACCCCGAAAGACCTTCGTTCATCTTCGGAACACAAATGAAGATATTTTTGATTAAATCTGAGAGGTGGATCACTGCTACATAGGCTGCCTGAGTCGTTATTTATGTTTTTTTTTTTTTCGGAAAAAATGTATTCTCGTCGCTTGATAAACTTATAGTTGAGCCACTGTGGGCACATGGAATATTTAAACATGTTCTTTAATGACTTTCTGGGCCGTCAAGTTTCATTCCCTCAGCTGGCAGCCTATGTAGCAGTGATCCACCTCTCAGATTTAATCAAAAATATCTTCATTTGTGTTCCGAAGATGAACGAAGGTCTTACGGGGTTGGTACATCATGGGGGTGAGTAATTAATGACTTAATTTTCATTTTTGGGTGTACTAACCCTTTAAGACTCATGAAGCAATAAGGCTTTCCCCTGACTGTTCCAGGAAAAGATTCAAAGCGTCGAGAAC
The DNA here is from genome assembly GCF_051911475.1 of Siphateles boraxobius. Lineage (NCBI taxonomy): Eukaryota > Metazoa > Chordata > Actinopteri > Cypriniformes > Leuciscidae > Siphateles > Siphateles boraxobius. The sequence goes on from NW_027508722.1 coordinate 34,369,615, forward strand.
AGCGCCATCTGGTGTTTATTTAAAATAAAGCAGCCAAGTACCAAATCAGCTTGGGCGAACCGATTAATATCCAGTGACAGGAGAGGAGTAAAGAGCCAGAGTCATGGACTAGATTCACTCATTATTCACTTATTGCTTCATCAAAAGGAGAATGTACTAGTTAGTCACACTTGCACATGTCAGTATACATCTCTATCATATAACACAAAGACCTGCGCAAAATAACAAACATATGTAACAGAAACAGATTCAGTGATGTGTGTGTGTGTGTGTGTGTGTGTGTCAAATATGTATATTTGTCTGCCAGAGAGTCAATTTTGATGTGCCATAATCACCGGACACTTTCAGAGTGCACTTTCCTAATTTTCTAATTTAATATAAAAGTTTTCTAACTTTTCATGTATTTCAGCACTTCGTTTTTTTCTTCTCCTGCTCTCTTATTGATGTTTTCCAGTATTTCAGCATTTTCAGACTCATTAATTTCCTTCAGCTTCTCAATCAGAAAATACACATGTCGGAGTGTGTTCAGTGAATCAGTGTTGAGTGCGATCATCTCCAGAGCATACACACAGTGAAAAGCTTCAATCACCAGCTTTATTTTCTCCATCTCTAATGTTTGTAGTTTTTCTTTCAGCCTCTTGACCAAAAACTCACCATCCCTAACTTTAATTATATTATCATCATATTTCTTCTTCAAATCTTCATTTGTCCTCTTCTCCTTTTTTGTCTTTGTTTCATATATTTTTGCTTCTTTGACGTGTTTGCTGGAGGAGCATTTATTTGTGCACACTGTACAGTGATTATCTTTCATCACACTGAACCATGGGAGATTTCTGTCCCACCATCCTAGATACTGACAGTTCTCCTCACAGACGCTGCAGCACGTCGCCACACTGGCTTTAGAGCGATCAATATCAACCTTCTCTTTATAGGACACTTCAACTTCATACTCAAAGTTCTTATTTTCTTCAACAACTTTTCTGTGTTTCTCCAGATCTTCTTGAGTTTGTTTCAGCTCATTCTGCTTACAGTCTATCTCTTGAATATGTGATTTTATATCGGAGATTTTTGCCTCCAACCACTTCCGTCGTTCCAACACATCTTGGGTCATCTTCACGGTTTTTGGTTTTATGTTGTCAAGAAATTTTAAAAATCCTGTAATTCCTCTAAAACTGAGATCCCATGATTGCTTTTGGATCATCTGATTTTTTTCAAGAAATGTCTCTCCTTGACAGTTGTCAAACAGGAAATACACCGGCTGATTCTGTTCATTTTTAGCACACTTGATTTTATCCTCTTTAACAGCCGTCAGGATATTTTTAGGGATATCTCCACGTGAGTGTGTGAAGAGCAAAACTATGTTTTCATCAATATTACTTCCAAACAAAGACTGAACAGCATCAAATATGTATAATTCTCTATCAGAGAGTCGAGTCTGTGTTGCTTTAATCACCAGACACACTGCATCTATTTCATTGATTCCTTCTGCAGATTTAATTAAACTAAGTAAACTCTCAGCGATCTCTTTATCATTCTCAACTCCACGTGTGTCTCCATATCCTGGTGTGTCGATGATTGTTAGATCAGTTTTACTCTCTCGTAGATAAAACCCATAAACAGTGATGCTGGAGGTCTGACTGTGAATTGATGTTCGGTCTCTCTGATCATCTGTGATCTCAAACCAAACCTTGTCTTCTCTCTGAACATCTAACATGTAGTTGATCATAGTGTTGATAAGTTTTGTTTTTCCTGTTCCTGTTTCTCCCAGCATCAGAATGGTTTTATGGGGTTTGGTTTTGTCTCTCTCTCCAAAGGTCATTTTTTTATATGGTTGAGATTGATCATGAGAGTCTGTTGTTGGTGTCAGACGGTATCGAGCAGGATTTCCATCTTCAACTAAGATGCTTTTCTTGATGAGATCATTTATTTTCTGTATGTAAAGCATAAAAACACGATAACTATAAAGATGGTCATGCATTATTTTTGTACAATGTCATATTTTGAAATCATCATCAAATTATAAAAAGTTCACCAACATCCCTGATATAATAAAGGCCCTTTCACAATAACTCAAACAAGAAAAGGTAAGCATTATACATTTATCATTTGTCATTTTCCCTCATATGCTAAATGCCAGATTAGAATTTATGTAACTATTTATGTTTTGTATACTTTTGTCATTAAATTCTTCGTTAGTTCATTTGCATCCCACACGTCTTCTGTGACGCTAGTTTACCTGGTTACCTACAATAGAAACCTAAAATTGCCCTTTAATGAGATTCTATCAGCAATGCTTGTGAACATCAGAACAGTGATTGTGTTGGAGGGTACAAGTCATGTGAAACGCCTCAAGATTAGAATAACAGTGTTTAATGATACAGTAAAATTCTTCAGCTGATATTTCATGAATGTGCTTCATACCTTCGTGGTAACTGTGATGACATCAGATTGAGTGATGTAGTTGAGTTTTCCCACCGCTGCACATTTAATATTGTACTCAGTATCTGGTCTGAGATCAGTCAGAGTAACTGTGTCCTGGTTCTTTGACACAGTTTGAGATGTCCAGTCTTTCTCGTCCTTCATTTTGTACTGTAATTTGAGCTCCTCTGTAGCAGAACACGGTAAAGACACGTTCAAATCCACTTGGCTATTTCTGACCTGTTGGACAGTGATTGGACAGTCTGGTTTTGATGGAGAAGTGAAGCAAACAGATTCATTACATCCATTTTTATACAGAAGAATGCAGGAACCTGGATGCTTTTCATGCTCTTTTATGGAAACCATAAATTTAGTGCTTTGACTGCTATATGAAGTCATCAGCTCTTTAAATATTTTCAAATGTTCTCTCATTTTCTCCCTGATGCTTCCAGTGAGCCATGATTGAGACGCCACATCAGGTTTCTTCTGAGGATTTCTCATCATTTGAGGATTCATGTAATTTTCTTGTTCATTAAGCAACTCATCTGGCCACTCAAGAGAACTGAAAGTGTAACAAAACACATTCTCCACCTGAATATCAGACAAATACGAGTCCAAGCTTGTGTTCACTTCGGCTCCAAAGTCCATTAACTGTCGAAGAAACTCATTAACGGTGTTTAATTCATTATCTTTCACTGTGATCCACTCTTTCAGACTCTTTTCACTGAATGGAGACTCATCATGAGCTTGTAGAAGATCCATCAGAGCACAAGACTCTTTCTCACAAGCTTTAACTGACTGGATCACAGATTTAATTCGGTCACTGAAATCTTGTCGATACTTTTGGCAGTTTTGCTGGATATCTTGTATTTTCTTATGAAGTGCACTAAAAGTCGTTTCCCTGTTTTTTTCCAAAAATACACTGCACTTGTCTTCAGTCCACCTTAGATTTTCGATAACAGACTCTTTGTCCTTGATGAGATTCTGGTTTATGACTGTGAGACGCGTCACATCACTCTCTACGGTGTAGTCGAGTTTTCCCACCGCTGCACATTTAATATTGTACTCAGTATCTGTTCTGAGATCAGTCAGAGTAACTGTGTCCTGGTTCTTTGACACAGTTTGAGATGTCCAGTCTTTCTCTTCCTTCGTTTTGTACAGTAATTTGAGCTCCTCTGTAGCAGAACACGGTGGAGACACTTTCAGAACCACTTGGCTATATCTGACATCTTTAATTATTGGATAGTCTGGTTTTGATGGAGAAGTGAAGCAAACAGCTTCATTACATTCATTTTCATACAGCAGAATGCAGGAACCTGGATTATTTTCCATTTCTTTTGATGCAACAATATATTTGACTGATTTGCTATTGTTTAAAACAATCAAGTTTTTAAATACGCTCAGGTTGTTCCTCATAATCTTTTGGATGTCAGGCGTGAGCCAAGTCTTGTGTTCGGGTTTCTCCTCATTTCTCACTTTTGTTGAAGGACACAGGAAGGTCTTTTGTTCAGAAAGCAGCACATCTGTCCAGCTCAATGATGTGAAAGTGTAGCTGACCAAATGTTTAACTTCCAGTTTCATTAAATTTTTATTGAGGTTGTTTTCTACCATTGCTCCTGAGTCATTCAGTTGTGTGAGCAATGTTTTAATGATGTCAGATTCTTCCTCTTTCTCTTTGAGCCATTGTTCAAGAGCGCTTCTTTCAAATGGAGATTCCTCATGATCATGTAGAAGATCGATCAGTGCTGTGTCCTCTATGAATTTTCCACGGATCTTTGGTAAGAGAGAGCCGAGTGTCTTCATGAGACTCAATCTACACTGGTAGCAGTTTTTCTTCATGTCATTGATTTTGTCATGAAATGCAGTAAATGTCGAAGCTGGCGTGTCTGTCAGAAGATCACTGCATTTCATCTCAGTCGTACTCAAACTCTCAATTACAGATTGAATGTCTGTGCTCAAACCCATGCTGATTTCATGTTGAAACTTTACAACTCTTGAGAAAAGTTTGTCCAAAGGATAAAGCCAAACTCTCAGAGGTACCGCAAGCTCTTTGTTTTCTCCCAGCAGTTTTGGAAGATCTTCAAAAACCTTTATAGCATCTTCAAAAGTGGTCGGGTTACGTGATAGCTGGAAGTCGCCATGAAATGTACAGCTGAATTTTTGGACAGCTGTTTTCAGATTGTCATTCAGATTAATGTTTGCACCGGCTGAAATGCCTTTAAGCTTCCCAAAGACCGCTTTTACATCTACGTCTATCACTCTTTTGTCCTCATCTGATAAAACCTCTCTATCAAAAACAAAGCATGCATCTGCTCCGTACAGCACTGCGGTCACTACATGTGTGGCGACGTCATCGTCATAGTGAGCCGTGTCTCCAGAAGCAAAGTGGTTCATGATCAGTTCTTCAAACTTACTGGTGGAATGATAATGTAATGTCAGTCTCTGTTGATTGAATGATCTCTTGGTGTCCTTGAGAAAATTGGCAGCTCCACTTACACTGATGAGTCCTCCTAAAACACTCAGTTTCAGACATCCATCAATATTCAGCAATCTAGACTTTTCCTCAATCGAGTCTGAAGCTGTGACTGTGAAAACTGTATTAATTTGGGGTGTCTCGCTTATGTTCTGCTGCAGCTGCTCTTTACTCCAAAGTCTGATTCCTGTAATGAAGTTTTTTTTTAATGTCTAAACACTTCATTCATTAAAAAGTAATTTAATCCGCCCATTTGCAAAATGCAACTTGCATTTTCTCCCAGTAGAACACCAGATTATTTTTGTGTTTCTTGCCCCCATTGACCATTCTCTTACATTTAATTTTATATTTAATGTCTTTACATAAATGACTCTGAGAAGGTGAATATTTAAATATTAACACTGGCTGACTATCACATTAATAATGCGAACCATGATGATACAGAGCTACCAACACTCTCGCATCCTGTAACAATTCCTTCCCTCGTACCTTAAAAATTTAAGCCCTAAAATTATACTACTTTTTTTTGTCCAAAAAGCTTATTTTATTTAATTTCATTTTGATAATATGTATTGAATTTTTTTATGCATTTTTTTCTTATTTTATTTACCTTTAAATTACTAGATTTTATCATCAAATAAAAAAATAAATCGAATTTAAGCACATTCTTCACATTATTTAAAATTAAATTAAAAATAACTCAACATTTAATGCATAACCCTGTTAATTAAAATTATCTTACATTGAGTGTCTCTGCTGACCTCTTGTGGAAAAAAATAATATAACATGATATTTCATGACTCTTGGCACTAGATGGCTCTATAAGCAGCAAATGAGCTGTTCCTCTGGGTCCTAAAGTCACTTCAGTTCAGTAAGTTTTAGCATTTTTAGTTTGAATTTTGAGCATTTTTAGGTTTTTCTATGTGTACTGAAGCATTCCTCGCATTCCATTCATTTCTAAGGAGGTCACGAGGCAAGAGGGCAGAATTTTTTTTATTACAACTACAAAAACTCCTCAAATCCAGTAAATTTTTTGTATGTGTATTTGTGGTTCAAGTGTCACAAAAGCCCTAAGGTCCTGAACCACTCTGATGAACACTCAATTTTTTAATGTATTTTTTAAAATTAGTTTCAGGTCAAAATGACCTGAGGGAACAATGAGAAACAATTCAAAGTAGAGTAAATGAATAAAACAAATGATTAATGAAAATAAAATCAGAAATACTGAAAAATACACAATACAATTAATAATAAATTTTCAATATATCACATAACATGTCTGATAAAATAGTAATATATTTGCTATCAGGATTTAAAGGCCTTAAGATGTGAATAAGTGCTAAGAAAGATTTTAATTTAGGGCTTATACATTAATATCGTTAAATGATTTAGTACATTTAATATTGTGAGTTCTTTACTCCTCATAAATAACAGATAAGTTATTTTACTCTAAAGACTTCACAGATTGTGATGAACAGTGGTTGATCACCTGGTACGAGAGCATCTCTCCTGAGGTCATACAGCATCCCCAGCTGGAAGGGTCTCCCTAGAGCTGCAGTCTCTATTGAGTTCACTCCCACTGGATCCATGCTAGACAAAACAAGTGAGATTACTGATAGAGGTTTGACAGATATTTTTTAAAGCTATTCAATTCGGAAGTTGGTTCTTAAATATGAGCTTTAGCGCCATCTGGTGAGTCTATAAAAAAGGCCAATGCCTTAAAATTCGTTAATTTTAATAAACGTTTGTATTGTAGATAGGCTTATTAAACTTTTCCAAGTAGGCTAAATCAGCCGAATTCGGTCTATTTTTTGTTAAACAAAAGGTGCATTTAAAATATATTTACATTAGGCACAATTGGATGGTTTCTCTAAACGTCAAATAAGTAAAACATTCACAGACTAAATTTATCCTACAATGTATTATAAGTCTTGTCTTACCCTCTCGAAGACACTTGAGTATCTGTCATGACTAGTTCCACAGGAGTCTGGGTTACACATCAATGCTGCTAAATAAGCTAAAATACTAATTAAATTAGTTTTGTCCACAAAAGACACAATGTCCACTGAAGAAGACCTAAACAAACTGTTAACTTTAAATGAGAGAAAGTCGTCATTTGCGTTTTCACTAAAGGATCGATACACGCAGCGCAAACTGATTTATTTTAAGAGAATCACATTCATATTCAGTGTCGCTTATGAAATATGCGGATGTGTCAAAATACGAGGAAGTTCAGAATCACGGAGAAGAGACAAAGGCAAAGGATTGACAAATGAAACATGAATAGGCCTTCACATAAATACGATGACAATGCATGTTTTGACTGTGTTCATCAAGCAATGTCGGGTATTTTTTTTTAAAGAATAATGTGTTGCATTACACATTAATATATTCATATATTATGTGTGGCATTGAGCTTTGGTTAAACGGGGTGGGGGAGGAACAGTGTGAAGGGGGACAAGCACGGACTAATTTAAATGATGCACCAAACTTTTTTATTTATTTATTTATTTGATTAATACCAAGGTATCAAAAATATAAGTAACCTACAAAAACGTAAAAATGACATACAACGAAATAAAGAAAGCAAAACAGCACATATAGCCCGTAGGTAGACTGTGTACAGTTGAGACATGAGTTGTCTACAGTTGAGACACCTTAAATAACTTGCGTGCGCAGCAAGCACAAGTTGTGATTTTTGCTGTGCACATGTGTATTAGTGTCCTCTTTGATCATGGGAAATTTTAACAATGTAAACATATCCGATCCGAAGATGTCAGCAAACGTTTTTTTTTCAAAGATAAGACTTTCACTTCACTATGCACACTCCACAATGAACAGCTTATTATCCTTATGTGACTGTTAAACGTAACTGGTATCATCAGAAATGTTATTCTGTGCCCTAAAAACTGGCATATTTCAGGGTATTGTCATGCAAGATCATTGCAAAATTTAGAGAAATGTGCGAGAAGGCCTGCGGGGTAAGTTGAGACACACGTGTATCAACTGTACCCCCGAAATTTCTATTAGGAAACACACTGGTTAGTTGTTCAGTGTTATGATAACAGGTTAAACGTCGTAATTAGCCAGCATAGGACGCAAATAAAAATACAATTTGATATTTGTGATATTTAAACTGTATTGGTTATATTTTAACCAGAGCTAATTTAAATAAAATGAATGAATTTAAATGGATGAATAAATAAACATATTGCCCAATTGTTTTTTTCTTTATTTGTCTTTATTTATTATATTTGCAATGAACATTTAGTTACCGTTACATCATAAAAATGGGTGTCTCAACTGTACCATGGTACTGTCTCAACTGGACCACATATGGGTACAGTTGAGACAAAAAGCACCTTATTTTTATGAGCTATTTGTTGAAAATATAATGATAATATCTTAGTCTACAAGCTAATGAAATGTCATGTGACGTGTAGAAATTCACTTCTTTTCAGTATCTATTTTTGTGTGAAATATCAAAACGCAAAAAGTGTCTCAACTCAGTCTACCCTGACCCTATGTATACTCATAAAAAATAAAAAAACAGAACAGAAAGCTTTAATGAAATAAATGAAAAAGTTGAAACAAGTTTATTGTCTTAAGAGCTTTAAGATTCTTAGATGACGAAATGCTTTGGATGTATTGTTGGACCTCTCTTCTAAAAACAATGAATAAGGGATTCTGCTGAGTGAATTTACTACGGTGAATGTGAATTTTTGCAAGGAACAATAATAGATTAATAATAAAATACTCATTAAATGTAGCTTTTTGTATATTAAAGAAGCCAAACAGTACATCCTTAAAAAGCAAAAAGAAATTCGGAAGCACATTGCGTTTAATAAAATTAGAAAATTCAACCCAAAATAACTGTGTGTGAGGACAATCCCAGAAGATATGAAGAGCAGTTTCATCAGGGGCACCACAAAAACAACAACTTGTGTTTATATCTGATTTAAACCTTTTCAAAAAAGCGTTAGCAGGGTAAAATTTGTGTAATCATTTAAATGAAATTTCTCTAACCTTGTTATGTATTTCAAAGGCAGACTCCATACTTTTTCCAATCAATATGATCAAACAAATTATTCCAATATGAAGCCACATATGGAATTGTTACAAGCTCCTTTTGGAAGAGAGATCTAATTCTATTATTATGAAGGATTTGACAAAAAGCACAATTTTCCTATTTGGAGATCAAATGGGTCTAAAGAAGTAGGAAAAGTGTATGATGATTAACAGAGTCCTTTAGAAGCATAACTGCTCCTTTAGGGATTGCGTCCATTACAATGGAAAATTACAATGGAGTTACTGGGAAATTAAATTTACATAAAAATTCTTCATAATTTAAAATAAAACCTGAATTCAGTAACTGGGAAACAGTCAAAACATTTTTCTCAAACCAATTACTAAAAAACAAAAGCTTCTTCTTATATACAATATTTTGATTATTCCAAATGAAGAATCGGTGAGGGGAAAAGTTGTGTTTAAAGATTAATGACCATGCAAGTAATGCTTGCTTATGGAACTTCAATAAATTGTAAGGGACTCTAGCAATATTATAATTGCAGACCAATAGGAAAGGGAGACCAGCTAATTTGGAAAAGAAGTAATTAGGGATAAAGTTCCAAATTGAATTTAAAAACTGTCTAAGCCAGTTAATTTTGAAAGTGTTGTTCAGAGATGAGAAATCCAGAAAATGTAAACCGCCATTATCATACGTATCCATTATTACGGACTTCTTAACATAATGTATTTTGTTCTTCCAAATAAAACTGAAGAGGATTTTATGGACTGACCCACACATGTTGTTGTCCACATCCAGAGAGAGTGCAGGATATGTTATCCTGGAGATTCCCTCTTAGCAAGCCGTGTTCTGCCTCTCACGGTCAAGTCTCTCTGCAAACATGCATTACATCTTCTTTGGGCTTTTACTATAACAGGGTAAAAGTTCAAGGTACTTCTGTTATCTTGATTTTTAGTGTTCACGATGCCGAAATAAGTAACTACAGGTTTAACTGGAATATTATAAAAGGAGGGTGCTGTGCAATCTTTAATAGACATTAACTGATTATGATTTCCATTACACGAGAGTAGATGTTAAAACTTCATGCTGATTTGTACTCGGCTTTCGCCAAGATAATCACCAACTAAGACGTAGCTTTACAGTAACCTATGCTTCTCCATCCATTTACGCTTCTTTCCATCTGGTGACGTGAATCTTCTGTCTGGTGTTAATAGCTGCAGTGTATTGCGCGTCAGCACACACAACGGCTGCAACCACAGTGGGGTCCCCCCATAACAACCCTCTGGATTGAGCGGAGTAGGGAACATCTCTAGGGTCTTCAAGTGGGCACCTTCCGTCCTCAGTGTTTCGTCGACTAGCCCACGACACCTCAAGAGGGCTCGACAGTGACTCTGGCGTCCCAGAGTCACCCCTCTCCGTCCCCCATTCAACTCAGCCCAGCTTACTGACCTCTACTTCCCTCTTGCTGCTGAGACCTAACCACAATCTCACAATCTCTCCGCAACCCAACCATACGCGCCAACCCGTTTGACTAAGGCTGTCGAGCCCCACTGGTGCGTTAATATGCAGTTTCAGTGGCAACGGTTCCGTATGGCATACCACCTACCGCAAAACACAATATCTGCCCAACCACCCGTCATTCACGCAATATACACAGGAACGCAATGACTGTAAATACTATACAACCTATACAAATAAACCAACAGACCTTTCAAGTTTTCAAGAACTCACATTTACTTAAGTTTAGATGAAGTCCTGAAGCTTTAGAGAACAGTTTTATACCAGCAATTGCTAGAGGGATTTGGGAAGCATCTCTTAAACATAAGGTGTTGTCATCTGCTAATTGGCTAATAATAACTTCTCGATCTGCTATACGGATACCCTGAATACCGCTTTCACAGATAAACGTTGAGAGAAGCTGCACACAAAGTAAAAATAAATAGGGAGAAATGGGACACCCTTGTGTGACTCCTCTAGATACACTAAACCTTGAGGAAGTGCCATTCTTTAATTTAATCGAACAGCTTCCATTATTGTAAAGAGTTTTAATTACTTTACAAAACATATCTCCAAAACTAAATCTATGTAATGACTTAATAATAAATTGGTGCTCTAAAGAATCAAACGCCTTATAGAAATCTAAAAAAAGTCCTCCTGTATCAATTCTGAATAATTTAAAAGATCAAGAAACAATCTTATATAATTAACAATATGTCTTTTATTCATGAAACCAGATTGTGTCTCATCTATTACAGAATCCAATACAGATTTTAATCTTTTAGCAAATATAAGAGCTAAAATTTATAATCATTGTTGAGCAGAGATACAGGACGCCAATTGTCAATTAAAAGTAAGTCTTTCTTGGGTTTTGGAATTAAAGTAATTAATCCTGGAGTGAGAGTTGGGGGAGCGTCTCATTCTGTATACTTTCTTCAAAAAAAGTAAAAAAGGGGATAACTCTTCAGAAAATTGTTTGTAGAATTCTGCGTTTAGCCCGTCCGTTCCGGGTGATTTGTTGTTTTTAAGTTCTATAACTGAGTTATTCACTTCTAATAAAGTAATTTCACTTTCACAGATGTTTCTGTCATTTCTTGAGATAATCTTGCAGTTTTTAACAGACTCAAGAAAAGTATTAGTTGCCTCTTCAGAATAATTTCGATGGTAAAGATTACTGTGAAAATTAGCACTGTAGATTGCAATTTCTTTAGGGTTATTAATCACTGTCCCATCAATATTTAGAGTTTCAATTAATGAGGTTCTTAAACGACTCTTTTCTAATCTGAAAAAATATTCTGTTGCATTCTCCTTCCTCTATCCATTTTTATCTAGATCTTATACAAGCGCCCTGCGCTCTATAAGTGTACAGCTCATCTAATTTACATCGCAGTGCATCATACTCGAGTTTATCAGACTCAGAAAGCTGTTCTTGGGGTTTGCAAGAAAATATCGCAATTTTAGACTTTTTTTGCAATTTTAAAAGTTACTACCAAATTTTCTGAAATATTTACAGATTTCAAACTTCAACAGCTCCCACTGGCAACAATATGAATCTAACGCTAAAGCTTTATTCCAATACTGCTCAATCAATAATGTAATATGTTTTTTAACATCTTTAAACTGGAGAAGAGAAATGTTCAATTTCCAATAAGAAGGAGTTGCTCTGAAATCAAGGGATGTTGAAAGACTAACCTTAGAGAGACAGCACTGAGGCCTGTAAGAGGTGTAGCATGAATGCTGGTTGAGGTACAACTGCTTGCTAGACTTTGGGAAATAAGCCAATAATCAATACGAGATGTTTAGAGTTGTCCTTGCTGCTCCGGGTATAGAGTCTCTGCTGTGGATTTGTTTCTCTCCATATATCAACAACACTAAATCACATCATAAATGTACTCATAATTGGACACACAGAAGCCGCTCTTGAAGGAAACCTATCCAAATCACTATTTAAAACCATATTAAAATCCCCACCCAAAATAAGACCAGCATTTGGGTATTTATTTATCCAGTACTGTATATGACCACTAATCACATCCATTAAGGTGGTATTTTTCTTAGAAGAATTATATCCATACATATTTATAAGAACTGTGATGGTCTGGCCAAGTAAAGTCACTACCAATTCAGTTTGTCCAAGTTACAGAGTTGAAAAAAAAAATGAAAAAAAATTCAGAAATGAGCCAGTTTTCTTAAAAGTCAATTCTCATTAACCTCCATGTTATTTTAAAGATATTGATCAAATAAATATAGTTTGACTCAGTGTGAAATGTCAGTCTCTGCTGCTCTCTCCTGGTCAGGGAAATCTTTTTTATATTACAAAATTGAGAGGAACATAATGACTGACAATCAATCACCATTTCTTTTCAATTTTCTATATTTTCCCCATCATTTTCCTTGTTTACTTCCATGATGCTTGCTTCCAGTAATACATACAATAAAAAGTGAGTGGTTTCAACTCTATAATCACCAAAAAATCTCTTTGTTGAAAGCTGTAAATGAAGTGCAGCGTTTGGAACAGAGACTCTGGAGAAAATGTTTCAATAGCATTCTTTTTCCATCCAGTTTTTGCTCTGTTTTGTTATAGACAAAGTGAATATTAGAGACTGTTTAATGCACTGAGTGCTGTTACAGTACCAAATCAGCTTGGGCGAACCAAAGAGCCAGAGTCATGGACTAGATTCACTCATTATTCACTTATTGCTTCATCAAAAGGAGAATGTACTAGTTAGTCACACTTGCACATGTCAGTATACATCTCTATCAAATATAACACAAAGGCCTGCAATAAAATAACAGTCATACAATGTGACAGAAACATACTTTGAATTAAAAAGATTCAGAGCTGTGGAGATCTGGCAATGAAGTGGAAACAAGGTTCCCGGTCAGTTCTAATAGTTCTAGTTTCAGGGAAATATTTTCACTCATTCTCTAGTTGCATTCACTCATTTCTCAAAGTCATCTTGAATGTTAAATTGTCAATACAACTGAACTTTTTGAGAGAACATCACATAAGTTGACTTCATACATTTATTGATCCTGATTTCCTAAAATTGTTTTGTTTTTCTAAAACTTTTGAACGGTAGTGTATAGCTATACCAACGCATATTACTGTAAATATCATCAACTATTCAAAACGAGGTTATACAATTTGAAACTAAATGTTTTTGCAACCATTGGCATGAATGAAAATGCAAATTTTTCAATTAACTTAGATAACCTAGAACTTAGATAATTAGTATGGGCTGCTTTTGATCCATACGACTTTATTGATCATTTTGTGTTAGTAGGCAACGTGCAAGTGCTGATGGACACGTGAGCCGCTGAGGTAAAAGTCAATGAGAAAAGCTTTACCAGACCTGTAGTAAAGTTCATTAAGATGCCTGAATTGCCTAAAAGAATTCAAATTCAACTGGAGCACATTTACACTACAGTTTGTGAGATTGTGCGTTTGTGGTCGGCTACTCTGTGTGCGTCCATTCGAGAAAAGTGAGTTCAATATTATTTTAAAGTACTGTACTACAGTAATGAAAGATCTGCTTCATATACAATTATTACACATACTTTGCACATGCTGTATTTAGCATGTCTTGGAAATATTCTGATTGTGTTTTCTTCATTGGGAATTAAGCAATATGAAGTTTATTAATCTCTCTCCAAGCATCATTCAAACATATTTAAAAAGAGACACATTAATTTTGTGAATCAATTTTTATGTTAGTTTCTCTGCTTATTCTCACATTGCAGACATATTCAGCAGTATTTGAGGCAGGTGTATTGGTTATTTGACCCCTTGGTGGCGCTGTTAAACAGCAAATTGTCTGTGAGAAAGATAACAGTAATATTCATATATATAATTTTAATAAATACATTTTTAAGAGTTGTCTGATTTATTGTCAAGTAACGCTATCAGGATGATCCATGCACTCTCATATGGACCCAAAAGTACATGAACATTAAAATAAAGGCAAATGCCTCTGAAACCGTTTTACCAAAATAGAAAAAAACATGTTTTTAGAAATGCATAAAATTATTGTTTGAATCATTTTATATCTTAGACACACTGACTGGTATTCAGCCTATCAGAATCACAAACAAAGGCATATTTTTTTGGTTGAGCATGATATTCTGTGAAGTAAAACAATAATTTACCAAAGAGGAACTTGTCAGGCAGGACCTAAGAGGAGATTCATTAAACAAGGACAAAAACATATTTCAATATACTGTACAGGAAAAATATTAGAACTATATGACTAATTACTAACACGAGACTAGTGAACACAAACACAACAAGAGAGAGAGAGAGAGAGAGAGAAGGCAAATATATATGAGAGAGAGAGAGAGAGAGAGAGAAGGCAAATATATATGAGAGAGAGAGAGAGAGAGAGAAGGCAAATATATATGAGAGAGAGAGAGAGAGAGAGAGAGAGAGAAGGCAAATATATATGAGAGAGAGCGAGAGAGAGAGAGAGAGAGAAGGCAAATATATATGAGAGAGAGAGAGAGAGAGAGAGAGAGAGAGAGAAGGCAAATATATATATGAGAGAGAGAGAGAGAGAGAGAGAGAGAGAGAGAGAGAGAGAGAGAGAGAGAGAGAGAAGGCAAATATATATGAGAGCGAGAGAGAGAGAGAGAGAGAGAGAGAGAGAGAGAGAGAGAGAGAGAGAGAGAGAGAGAAGGCAAATATATATGAGAGAGAGAGAGAGAGATAGAGAGAGAGAGAGAGAGAGAGAGAGAGAGAAGGCAAATAATATACATAATATATAAATAATAACAATTGACATGTAAATTGTCTTGTTTTTTTTTGTCTCTGGACACATTTTCTCAAAACAACAGAAACATTTGGTTAAATTTCAATATTTAGCAAGGCTTGTAAACTTTTTGTAACAATATGTGTGTGTGTGTGTGTGTGTGTGTGTGTGTGTGTGTGTGTGTGTGTGTGTGTGTGTGTGTGTGTGTGCGTGTGTGTGTGTGTGTTTGTGTGAAATATGTATATTTGTCTGTCAGAGAGTCAATTTTGATGTGCCATAATCACCGGACACTTTCAGAGGGCACTTTTCTAATTTTCTGATTTAATATAAAAGTTTTCTAACTTTTCATGTATTCCAGTGCTCTGTTTTTTCTTCTCCTGCTCTCTTCTTGATGTTTTCCAGTATTTCAGCCTTTTCAGACTCATTAATTTCCTTCAGCTTCTCAATCAGAAAATCAACATGTCGGAGTGTGTTCAGTGACTCAGTGTTGAGTGCGATCATCTCCAGAGTATACACACAGTGAAAAGCATCCATCACCAGCTTAACTTTCTCCATCTCTAATTTATGTAGTTCTTCTTTCAGTCTCTTGACCAAAGACTCACTATCCCTAACTTTAATTATATTGTCATCATATTTCTTCTTCAAATCTTCATATGTCCTCTTCTCCTTTTTTGTCTTTGTTTCATATATTTTTGCTTCTTTGACGTGTTTGCTGTAGTGGCATTTATTTGTGCACACTGTACAGTGATAATCTTTCATCACACTGAACCATGGGAGATTTCTGTCCCACCATCCTAGATACTGACAGTTCTCCTCACAGACGCTGCAGCACATCGCCACACTGGCTTTAGAGCGATCAATATCAACCTTCTCTTTGTATTTCACTTCAACTTCATACTCAAAGTTCTTATTTTCTTCAACAACTTTTCTGTGTTTCTCCAGATCTTCTTGAGTTTGTTTAAGCTCATTCTGCTTAGGGTCCATGTTTTCAATATGTGATTTTATATCGGAGATTTTTGCCTCCAACTGCTTCCGTCGTTCCAACACATCTTGGGTCGTCTTCACGGTTTTTGGTTTTATGTTGTCAAGAAATTTGAAAAATCCTGTAATTCCTCTAAAACTGAGATCCCATGATTGTTTCAGCATTTCATCTTCTTCATCATCATCTTCTGACTGACAGTTGTCAAACAGGAAATACACCGGCTGATTCTGTTCATTTTTAGCACACTTGATTTTATCCTCTTTAACAGCCGTCAGAATATTTTTAGGGATAGCTCCACGTGAGTGTGTGAAGAGCAAGACGATATTTTCATCAATATTACTTCCAAATAAAGACTGAACAGCATCAAATATGTATAATTCTCTATCAGAGAGTCGAGTCTGTGTTGCTTTAATCACCAGACACATTGCATCTATTTCATTGATTCCTTCTTCAGATTTAATTAAACTAAGTAAACTCTCAGCGATCTCTTTATCATTCTCAACTCCACGAGTGTCTCCATATCCTGGTGTGTCGATGATTGTTAGATCAGTTTTACTCTCTTGTGGATAAAACCCATAAACGGTGATGATGGAGGTCTGACTGTGAACTGATGTTTGATCACTCTGTTCATCTGTGATCTCAAACCAAACCTTGTCTTCTCTCTGAACATCTAATATGTAGTTGATCATCGTATTGATTAGTTTTGTTTTTCCTGTTCCTGTTTCTCCCACCATCAGAATGGTTTTATGGGGTTTGGTTTTGTCTCTCTCTCCAAAGGTTATTTTTTTATATGGTTGAGATTGATCATGAGAGTCTGTTGTTCGTGTCAGACGGTATCGAATCGGAGTCCCCTCCTCAATTACACTACTTTGCTTGATGATTGCATTAAATTTGTGTAATCCTGGTTCTAAACTGTCAATTTTTTGTCTGTAATATAAAAAATATATTAAAAAACCCAAAAAAAACAGACAGTTTTGTAAAATGTTGATAATAATAAAAATATAGACAACTAGTTCATTTTTTAAATAAAGCAAAATTATGCATCTAATCGTCAATAGCATTAATATCTCCGTCAATATCTTCACCAGAATAAGTTTTAAAAGAAACTGAAAGAATAGTAAAAGTCCTGCATGTGTCAGGTCAGCATAGGCTATTATTCACAGAATACCTCTATCCCTGAAGCGAACAACTTATCACCAATATAAAACTCACAACAAGCAGAAAAAAGTATAGTCACAACAGTTTATTACACAAATATTCCAAATGACTTGTGTCTTCAGAGTACATGAAATGCAGTTCATGATAGCTTTGTGTGAGGAACAGAGTAAAACTGCTGAAATCCTCTGTAAATCACTCTCTGTCAGTCATATCTTTCAAAAGATAAATCCAAACTTTAGCATGTCAAAATCAGTCATGACACAATTAAAAACCAATGACATCTGACATCAAAGCTGTTATAATGTGTGTGCAGTTATTTTAACAATATAGAAAATGGGGACAATGATCAAATTTTAGTCTGTTTCTATTAAAATGAAGACTTGGAGAGCTACAGTCATTTGGAATAATTGAATAGTGCTTTTTGGGGATAAATTATTGTGACTTTACTTTTATCTGCCTTAAAGTCTGCACACATGAAATGATAGTGGGAAGCATTCTTACTTTTCATCAGAATCTGTCATGACTTGTTCCAGGTTCGAAGTCCTTCAAGTTCCCAAGCAAATTATTGCTAAAAAAGTAAAAAATACACGTACAAAAATTTACAACAATCACCAGTTCACAAAGACACAAATTAAACAGAATTTAAATTGTTTATATAAAAAATATTGGGAACATTAAATATATCCTTCTCTTTTGTCCTATTTCTGTATTTATAAGCCCTAGGTATTAACAATTATCTAAAATATACAACTCACAATTTGAGATATTAAATGTTATTATAACATTCCTACACTGAGTTAAATCGTCTATTGAAGAGCAATACACATTTACTTACAATATTACCCGTTTGTTGAAGTGCTTCTTTGTCTAACTCACTTCAGGTACTTGCAGACTGGAAGAAACAGTTGTATTTATACACTGGCCAACACCCATTTTTTGAAGGTCACATGATTTGCAAGAAAGTGTAAAATCCTTTATGGCATAAGGAATATATCCCCACAAATTTATTTTGAATAAGAGAATGGCATTCCATTAAATGTATATACATTTTATCAACTTCATGCTTGCTACAGTATTTTACACTTTCTTCTAAATCATGTGACCTTCAAAAAATGGGTGTTGGCCAGTGTATAAATACAACTGTTTCTTCCAGTCTGCAAGTACCTGAAGTGAGTTAGACAAAGAAGCACTTCAACAAACGGGTAATATTGTAAGTAAATGTGTATTGCTCTTAAATCTAGTAAGGTTATGATTATATCTAGTATCTCAAATTGTGAGTTGTATATTTTAGATAATTGTTAATACCTAGGGCTTATAAATACAGAAATAGGACAAAAGAGAAGGATATATTTAATGTTCCCAATATTTTTTATATAAACAATTTAAATTCTGTTTCATTTATGTCTTTGTGAACTGGTGATTGTTGTAAATTTTTGTACGTGTATTTACTTTCTTTAGCAATAATTTGCTTGGGAACTTGAAGGACTTCGAACCTGGAACAAGTCATGACAGATTCTAATGAAAAGTAAGAATGCTTCCCACTATCATTTCATGTGTGCAGACTTTAAGGCAGATAAAAGTAAAGTCACAATAATTTATTCCAAAAAAGCACTATTCAATTATTCTAAATGACTGTAGCTCTCCAAGTCTTCATTTTAATAGAAACAGACTAAAATTTGATCATTGTCCCCATTTTCCATATTGTTAAAATAACTGCACACACATTATAACAGCTTTGATGTCATATGTCATTGGTTTTTAAGTGTGTCATGACTGATTTTGACATGCTAAAGTTTGGATTTATCTTTTGAAAGATATGACTGACAGAGAGTGATTTACAGAGGATTTCAGCAGTTTTACTCTGTTCCTCACACAAAGCTATCAGGAACTGCATTTCATGTATTCTGAAGACACAAGTCATTTTAAATACTTTTATAGTAATTTCTTTTTTTTCATTTTGTGTAATAAACTGTTGTGACTATACTTTTTTCTGCTTGTTGTGAGTTTTATATTGGTGATAAGTTGTTCGCTTCAGGGATAGAGGTATTCTGTGAATAATAGCCTATGCTGACCTGACACATGCAGGACTTTTACTATTCTTTCAGTTTCTTTTAAAACTTATTCTGGTGAAGATATTGATGAAGATATTAATGTTATTGACGATGAGATGCATAATGTTGCTTTATTTAAAAAATGAACTAGTAGCCTATATTTTATTATTATTATTTACATTTTACAAAACTGTCTGTTTTTTTGTTATATATTTTTTTTATATTACAGACAAAAAATGGACAGTTTAGAACCAGGATTACACAAATTTAATGCAATCATCAAGCAAAGTAGTGTAATTGAGAAGGGGACTCCCACTCGATACCATCTGACACCAACAACAGACTCTCATGATCAATCAACCATATAAAAAAATAACCTTTGGAGAGAGAGACAAAACCAAACCCCATAAAACCATTCTGATGGTGGGAGAAACAGGAACAGGAAAAACAAAACTAATCAATGCGATGATCAACTACATGTTAGATGTTCAGAGAGAAGACAAGGTTTGGTTTGAGATCACAGATGATCAGAGTGACCAATCATCAGTTCACAGTCAGACCTCCATCATCACTGTTTATGGGTTTTATCCACAAGAGAGTAAAACTGATCTAACAATCATCGACACACCAGGATATGGAGACACTCGTGGAGTTGAGAGAGATAAAGAGATCGCCATGAATTTACTTGGTTTAAGCAAATGTGACGACTGCATCCAGAAACTAGACGCAGTGTGTCTGGTGATTAAAGCAACACAGAATCGTCTCTCTGACAGACAACAATACATATTTGATGCTGTTCAGTCTTTGTTTGGACGTAATATTGATGAAAACATAGTTTTGCTCCTCACATACTCTCATGGAGCTATCCCTAAAAATATTCTGACGGCTGTTGAACAGGCTGAAATCAAGTGTGCTAAAAATGAACAGAATCAGCCGGTGTTCTTCCTGTTTGACAACTGTCAAGGAGAAACATTTCTTGAAGAAAATCAGATGATCCAAAAGCAATCATGGGATCTCAGTTTTAGAGGAATTACAGGATTTTTCAAATTTCTTGACAACATAAAACCAAAAACCGTGAAGACGACCCAAGATGTGTTGGAACGACGGAAGCGGTTGGAGGCAAAAATCTCCGATATAAAATCCCATATTCAAAACATGGACCCTAAGCAGAATGAGCTTAAACAAACTCAAGTAGATCTGGAGAAACACAGAAAAGTTGTAGAAAAAAATAAGAACTTTGAGTATGAAGTTGAAGTGTCCTATAAAGAGAAGGTTGATATTGATCTCTCTAAAGCCAGTGAGGCGATGTGCTGCAGCGTCTGTGAGGAGAACTGTCATTATCCAGGATGCTGGTGGGTCAGTAATCTCTCATGGTGCCATGTAATGAAAAATTATCACTGCACAGTGTGCACAAATAAATGCCACTACAGCAAACATGTCAAAGCAGCCCAAATATATGAAACAAACACAAAAAAGGAGAAGAGGACAAATGAAGATTTGAAGAAGAAATATGATGACAATATAATTAAAGTTAGGGATGGTGAGTTTTTGGTCCAGAGGCTGAAAGAAGAACTACAACCATTAGAGATGGAGAAAGTTAAGCTGGTGATGGATGCTTTTCACTGTGTGGATACTCTGGAGATGATCGCACTCAACACTGAGTCACTGAACACACTCCGACATGTTGATTTTCTGATTGAGAAGCTGAAGGAAATTAATGAGCCTGAAAAGGCTGAAATACTGGAAAACATCAAGAAGAGAGCAGGAGAAGAAAAACACAGAGCACTGCAATACATGAAAAAAAAAACTACAATAAATCCCTCAGCTAGGTAAAGAAAATCATAAAAGTGCACTTTGAAAATTATAATTCATTGATCAAAGCTGTTCATATACAGCATTTGTAATATTGGTAAACACTGGCACTTTTTCACACATTTTTGTGTTGTCTAGAGAGTATTTGTGCATAGACAATAAAACTAATTTACATATCAAAACTGTATATTAATATTTAGTCCACTGTAAGGTAAAGGCACATTTTCCTCTTGAATATTGAAAGTCTTTCTTGGGATGCTGTTACACAAATACTGTGTGCTGTTCGAGCCCGTTCTCATCCTTTGGCGGCATATGTGACGCCATATGACAAAACGGCGAAATACTACGCACATGGCACCCTTTAATGTGAATATAACACGCGAACCCAAGGCGTCATAAAGTTGACTGGCATCCTTTAGCGTGAATATGAGACGCAGACCCTACCCCACACCTAAACCTACCCATCACAGTGCGTGTTATATTGACGATAAAGGGTGCCATGTGCGTAGTATTTCGCCGTTTTGTCATATGGCGTCACATATGACGCCAAAGGATGAGAATGCGTTAGCTGTTCTAGAGGTGATTTTTGTCTTTAGTTTCCTGCCTCATTGTTATTACCACATCTTACTGTATTTGTTGTGCTTATCATTTATAGTAATTTCTTTTTGATTCTCAGAGGATTCTGATAATGGAGGATGTATCTTTTGTATTTTTTTTTTTTTTAAGTATTTTGGTTTGGTTAATATTACCTTTTGTATTGTCCAATGCACTTTTCTTTGTTTAATAAATCTGCACTTGAAAACTGCCTTCTGGTGAACTAGTTTTTACAGTGCTGTAATGCAGAGGATCACAAAATTACCACCTTTGATCAAATCAGTCACAAATCCTCTGAGCACAAGCTTAAGGATATCTACTAACATAAAATTTAATTTTGATTAATATCATTACCAATATCCCAATAAATAATGCTACTGTAAGACCCCATCAGTTGTTTGACTCAATCTTTTGCAAAATTGTGGAAGAATCTGAAAAAATAAAACATACCTACAACAATATTTATTTTTTGGTTTTCCAAACATATTATTATGCAAATTTTGGAACAAATTTTTAAATATAGTGCAATCTTATTTAAACACACTATTATTCAATAAATAAATATCCTATATGCATTTATGAATTTTGAGCTATATTAAAACTTCTCCTGTATGTTTAAGTGCTTGAACTGCTCAGCCTGCTTTCATTTTCGATAAGCGCTAAAAATATGTTTCAGAGCCAACAAATCACTCTTCAACAAACCATGCTCACCTTCAAGAAACCATCTTCATTGATTATAAAGGCAAACAGAATGGCCACCATTTTAAGTTTTACAGATTTTTTTCTTTGCACTGAATATAGAAACATAAAAATACTGTATATTAAAACTGTAACCAGATATTCAAAATTAAACATGGGACATAACCTTTTGTATTTTTCAAATTATTTTTCTGTCGCCTACAATTGTGTACATTTGTCATGCCGCGTACCACCTGAAGACACACATAACAGTTTGAGAGCCACTGCCAGACCAGACAGCAAGCAATCATCGAAACAATGTTGACCATATGCGTATGCAGAAAATTCAGATCCGATTTGAGCTTTGGATACGTTGAAATTTTTTAACTTCTGCTGCTAGGTTGTATGTGACCGGCCAGCCTAAAGTATCCTGATCAGAACTATGAGCGTCAAGTTACAATTACCAATATTTTATCATTTTACATCCCTTCCGCAATGCACGCTTAATAATCAGATGTAAGTGTATTGCTAATGGAGAGCAAAATCTCACGTTTCAAATTTCAGAAGCATACAGGTCCTCTCCTCATGGATTTCGTCCGTCTTGTTCGAATTTCGTCTCAGAAATCACTTTCATTGAGGACTCCGAACCTACTATAGAAGACACGACTCGGCTACAATCTTTATCAGCATTTTGGCGTTGTTACTACATGAGACATTTGAACTCACTGATAGGTATTTTTTGTGATTTATGCATTTTTGATGTCGACTGGGTGTAGAACATTACTCTTTTGCTCCTTTTTCACATACACCAATGTAAATTATAAGCGGCAGGGCCGCAAGTGCAGTCTAATGCATGAGAATGAGATAGAGCGCTGGTGCAGTCGTAGTGGCTTGTCTGCTGTAAGCAATACCTTCCTGCGCTTGAACGGACAAATCCATCCTCAAAATCCATCCCCCGCCCCAATTTTCCCTCCCAAAAATCGGTGAAAAAATCTGGTCAAGGACCTCGATCGGTTCCGATGTTCGGTGCAGATTATCTGGTATTGTGAGGCGTTCATAGATCGGATCGGAAGTGTGTGAATAGCGGTTGGCTGCCTTAATAAAGTGGCACAGAACGTCAATTCCACTGAATCGTTCTTCTTCAGACTGTTGTCTTGTCACCATCTGAACAAGCCTGACATTGAAGTTGCTTGTCATAGAAAACCCAGATTTTTTTAAAGGTTTAAGGGGGGCACGACCAAAAAATTTGTGAACCACTGTCCTAACTATTCTTATCACAACCGGGGGAGTACTCTGGGTTCGGGCTAAAATTTCGAGCTCGGAGCCTCCCCCGGACAGCACGCCAAATATCCATACCCCTTACTCTACTTAATTATATGTAAGTGTGAACTCGTGTAATGTGTACTCTGGCTAAAGCTCCCAGCACCATTGGGTATATCAAAGCTTTGTATGCAATAAAGGTTCATCTTGTTATTCGACAGCAGCCGTACTTAATTAATTCCATACTTAATCTGACCAATTTAACATAAAGATTGCATCCTGATCCACACCTGAAATGGCAGCATGGAACCATAACATTTATTCAAATTGTCTATGAATACAGAAAATGTGCGCTCCCTTTATAAACACCATGAAACTGTCAAATACATCAGTTCAGCTAAATTCCTACACTTTAGTGAAAACAACCATTGTAATCTAATCGGACTACACTGCACCATGAATGTCTTACATCATGTTCTACTGTTTGTTGGTTATGATTGGATTCACAAACTGGCAGATTTCAGCCAGTGAACAAGCGCTGAACCACTGATCTTGATAGAGTGGATTCTGCGCTTATGTAAACCCCACTGATATGCTATTGCATTCATGCACTCTACAGACTGTGGTTGGCTAAATGACTAGGTAAATATTTTCCAACCATTTCATAAAATATTATTGGTCCACCCGTCGATGTGTAGGACCCAGCCACATGTAGGACCAGGGCTATGTAAACAAAAATATTGAATTATGTTACGCAAGAGGTGTTATCTTCCTGCAGTCTGCATTTAGCACATAAAGAAAATGTTTGTCTGTAAATGTTTTTTGTTAAAATATTGATTCCCTTTCGAAGGGAACTCAACAATACGTCAACGACGTTATGGGGAACGCCTCAGGCGTGACAGGTGTCTGAAATCACTATCAAATCACGTCAATCATATTGACCGGCGACAGCCCGTGAATCATTAGCGTGAATGATTAACGTGCGACCTGGAAGTATAAAAGGGCGCCTTGCAAACATGACAAATCATCTCATCGTCTTCAGGGACTGTCTGTTTGAAAACGCTACTCAATGAAACGGTAAGAAAATGAAATGTACAGCACACGAGTGTGTTTTTTCCTGCCTGGGAGAAGAGCGCGCACGAGAGGTTCTCGAGGGAATCCTCTGTGTGAACTGTGAGCGTTTTTCTCTTAAAATGCTCCGCTCTCGTCTGGCCCTCTTCTCGAGTGAAGGGGGTTCAACGTCTGGTCCGCGTGGTCCCGCTCGTGCCGAGGCAGAGCGGCGACTTGCATCATGGGCGTCCAGATAGAGCTCATCGATCATCTTGAGAGTCCTGTAAACCTCTCAAATGATTCGACGGCTGACGAGGGCGAACTGCAGGCACCAATGGTTTCCTGCAGTTGCTGCTCTTCAGGACGAGCAGGAGATGGCTGAGGAGGTTTATAATCAGGTAGATCCTGAACCCTCTCAGCCACCCTGCCCCGTGTATGCAGACCTGGTGGATGTTATGGAGCGCGCCCCAACAGGCAGTAGCTGCCATGGCGACGCGCTAGAGGAGAGACCGCTCGCGGTAGGCTTGGCGATCGGTTTCTCCCCTGCCATACACCACCAGCTCAGGTGAGCCTTCCATTCCTTCCTGATCTTCACACGGAGATCGAGAGGGCATGGAAGACCCCATACTCTGCCCGTATTCACCGACATCAGCGGGTTAATTTCGCTGATGATGAGGGGATCGCAGAGCATGGGTATGTGTCGATGCCGCCCATTTGACGAGTCGTTTGCGAACTATCTCGTGTCTGGGCAGGCGTCGACACTGAGAGCTCCAACCCTGCCATCCAAACCGCTAAAGTCAACAGCACGTTTGAATGGCAGAGCATACACGACAGCGGTTCAGGCTGGTGCTTCCCTGCACACTATGGCGGTGCTGCAGGCATACCAGGCCGACCTGCTGCAGGATCCTGCATACCGCTGAGATCCGGTTCCACACCCAGGCAGGCGGGAGGGCCTGGCCCTTCACGGTCCGAGGACCGTAGACAGGGCCAGAGGGCCAGAGAGCCAGTGTCGCCTCTCGTGCGCCCCCTCCGTGGAGGAACAGGGCGCAGAAGAGGCGTGACTCCCGCAAGAAGAGGGATCTGAGGGAGGTTATCCAGCACAAGCGCACACAGTGTCGCTGATGGATAATCTCCCCGGAGGGCTTCATTAAAAAGAAATCCAGCCCTCTCCTCTCTTCTGACTCCCCAGACGTTCATTACATCAGGCCTGGGGCTGGGCTTATGATAAGAACGATGTCCCAATGGCCCGCCTAGGCTTGGCTAGTAGAAACGCCTCTTTCAGGCATGTAAAGTGGTGGACCCCAGGGTCATAAAGAACTATCTGGTGAGTCTTCACTCCGCACGCCGCAGGTGAGCTGACTGGTCTTTTAAGAGTAATTTTTTGTGAATTAAAATTCCGAGATGTATCTCTCTACAGACCTCGTTCCCTGTATAGAGCTATGGGGTCATGTCAAGGTAATAAGGTAAGAGAAGTTTCCTGGATCATTAGGGCCCTGAAGTTCCCCGTTAGGTGGCCAGAACGATAACTATGTTAGCCTTCGGGCTGTTAGCCACCTCAGGGTAGAGTAGTTGGTCTCTCTCTTAGAATTTTTTTTACTTAGAGTGTTGACTGACGCTAGAGCTTCAGATAGATCTTATGTCCGGCCCACGGGTCCGTTGACTTCTTCCTGAGTATTTCGCCCCTTGAGCTCTGTTTGGGTTTCATTAGGCGGAGCGATTCTGCAGCCCTTTGTATGGAATAATACAGACTATATTCTTTAGTAAGGCTGTGGCTCCTCCGAGCCCTCAGATTGATCTATGCTTGCAGGCTGGCCCTCACCAGGGCCACCTCTGTAGCTGGCCTAGGCTGTGCCAGGGATAATAGAGGCGCTCTGCTAAAAAATTTAGCATCACTTCCTCTGACCCTTCACTTTGTGAATGTTGGTTTCTAGCATCCCTGTATAAACAGCCTCCTCCCGTGGGAGTCGTTAGGCCAAGGCCCGCCCCCTTCTCTGCATTCTGGGGTGACTAGAGTAATGCAGCGTGGTGCAGAGGATGGTTTGTAAGGACAAGGTAGGCCTCAAACAGGCCTCCGTGGTATATATGTCTTTATTGAGCAGGGTTAGGCCGTCTTTCGCTTCACGAGGAAGACTGGGTTTCCTGCCCGACCCTGCCATGCAGAACTGGCCTACGGATTTAGGCCGCCAGTTTAGGCTAAACTCACCTCGCTGAGCTACTGCTCGAGCGCTAGGTTGTAGGTGGTTGGCTTTCATTCAAGCCCCACTCCCCTAGGTTGGGCACAGATACATTTCTGTCACCCCTAGAGCCGCTGGCAGGCCCGCACCCTGGTAACCTCAGGGTGAGGTGTGAGTATTCCCCTGTGATACAGGGTAGGTCTGAGCACTTCACTCCCAGTTCTGTTTTATCCTACCTCGCACCACTATGGCTCGGGTCGAGTATGAAGTAAGCTTCACTTCTTCTTTGGTCGAAGTACGCTCACCTGAAGCCAGAGCATTGCCCTGAGCTGACGCCCATGCATAGATGGTAGGCCCCTGACTAACTGGGGCCTCCGTTGAGGCAGAGTGGCGTATGTTGTACTCCCCTTGTTTTAAGGGTGCTAGCTTTCTTGCGGAGTACACTGCCATGGGCAATGTGATTAGGCACCAGAATGCTGTAGGCGCTGTGTAAACAGTTTTTCTGCTAACGAAGGCTGCGCCATTAGGTAGTAGGCCTCAGCAGGCCTCCTTGATTGGACAGCCCCCCAGAGGGCACTGTAGGCCAGCTCACTTTACGTGGTTGGCCTTGGTGGTTCGGGCAGTTGACTCACTGATGGGTAGTAGGCCTTAAACAGGCCTCCTCGGAGGTGAGTCCCAACATTGTGGGACATACCTTATAGCGCTACTGGAAGCCCATTAGTAAATTATGCTGTGTAGTATGGTTTCCAACAGTGTACTTTATGGCAGAATATGACTTGCTATTAGCTAGTAAGCCCGACCAGGCCTCCCTGATAGGCGAGTCCCCAGCTGACTGGCCTTAGCAGGCCACCTTATACTATCACCCTGACTCAGGGCTCAAAGCTACCAGTGGTTATCAGGTAGTAGGCCACTCAGGCCTCCCTGAAGGTGAATTCCCACTTAAGATGGTTAGCAGTTAGTAGGCCTCACCCGGCCACCCTGAAGGCGAATTCCCACTTACGTTGGCTATCAGGTAGTAGGCCTCTCTGGGCCTCCCTGAATGTGAGCTCCCAAATATTGTGGCTGTCAGGTAGTAGGCCTCACCAGGCCTCCCTGAAGGTGAGTTCCCACATGCTGTGATTATCAGGTAGTAGGCTCCTCCAGGCCTCCTTGAATGAGAACGGTCAGGTAGTAGGCCTCACCAGGCCTCCCTGAAGGCGAGTTCCCACAGATAGTGGTTACCAGGTAGTAGGCCTCACCAGGCCTCCCTGAAGGTGAGCTCCCCACATACTGTGGTTGTAAGGTAGCAGGCCTCACCGGGCCTCCCTTAAGGTGAGTTCCCACGTACTGTGGTTATCAGGTAGTAGGCCTCTCTTGGCCTCTCTGAAGGTGAGCATCTCACATACTGTGGTTATCAGGTAGTAGGCCTCTCTGGGCCTCCCTGAATGTGAGCTCCCAAATATTGTGGCTGTCAGGTAGTAGGCCTCACCAGGCCTCCCTGAAGGTGAGTTCCCACATGCTGTGATTATCAGGTAGTAGGCTCCTCCAGGCCTCCTTGAATGAGAACGGTCAGGTAGTAGGCCTCACCAGGCCTCCCTGAAGGTGAGTTCCCACAGATAGTGGTTACCAGGTAGTAGGCCTCACCAGGCCTCCCTGAAGGTGAGCTCCCCACATACTGTGGTTGTAAGGTAGCAGGCCTCACCGGGCCTCCCTGAAGGTGAGTTCCCACGTACTGTGGTTATCAGGTAGTAGGCCTCTCTTGGCCTCTCTGAAGGTGAGCATCTCACATACTGTGGTTATCAGGTAGTAGGCCTCTCTGGGCCTCCCTGAAGATGAGCACCCCACATACTGTGGTTATCAGGTAGTAGGCCTCACGGGCCTCCCTGAAGGTGAATTCCCACTTACGTTGGCTATCAGGTAGTAGGCCTCCCCGGGCCTCCCTGTAACGTTCCCTAGTGGTGCTGGGTTTATGAAGCTAGTGGTCACTTGCTATCAGTTTCAGCTAGCCTTAATAGGCAGCTGCTGAAGGCGAGCTTGCGCCCTGGCTCGCTAAAGTGTTCATTCTCTGCTATTTGTTCCCTCCCGGAACCTTTTCTGCCTACAGCCTGGTTTGCCTACCAGGCAGACCTTGTGCTCCCCTCACCGAGGGTCTCTATGAGCATGCGGCTTCCTGAGTCTGGTCAGACGGTCGTAGGCCTCTCGTGAGGCCTCCCAGTTAGATCAGCCCTTAGGCCTTCACAGGCCTCCTCAGTGTTTTGAAACACAGACACTGGGTTGATCCATGGATCGAGTAGAGAACTGCCCTCGCTAGCAAGGGTTGAAAAGCACTATGCTGAGTCATACTCTCCGGGATATCCCGTCTCTGAGATCCGGGCCGAGTGGTTCTCTGCCAGCTTCGCAGTCCCTCGGGTTGGATGCCTTACTTAAGGGATTTGTCCAGAGGCTCTGTCTTCAGACAGACAGGATTTGGCCAGACTAAGTGTCTATGTACTGGCGGAAGGTCAGGCCGTCCTGGTGGCATTTCGGGGTGAGTACGTTCCCCTGAATAGTGACTGGCTGGGGTTCCCTTGGGTTCCCTAGCCACATTCCCTAGAAGGGACCCCTTCCAATTGGAAGCTGAGGTTTCAGGCCCGGAGCCGGCCCTGGTAGACCTTTCATTTAACCATGTTTATGAAGGTTTTTCTGTGAGGCTGTAGCTTGGGCTATGACCGTAGGGAATGCTGTCACTGACAGCCCAGTGTGACCTGAGGGTGAGTGGTTCTAGCGTTCCATTTGAAGTTGCTGGTTCTGACAGTTGTCACTGCCACTTGGCATGCACTCCCCTTAGCATGGCGGCGTTGGTATATCGTTCCCCATAACGTCGTTGACGTATTGTTGAGTTCCCTTCGAAAGGGAACGTCTCAGGTTACGACTGTAACCTATGTTCCCTGAGAACAGGGAACGAGACAATACGTCTCCCTGCCATGCCTCGGGGCTTGCCTACCGTACAGTCCCTTCAGACGATAAGGTGATTTGTCATGTTTGCAAGGCGCCCTTTTATACTTCCAGGTCGCACGTTAATCATTCACGCTAATGATTCACGGGCTGTCGCCGGTCAATATGATTGACGTGATTTGATAGTGATTTCAGACACCTGTCACGCCTGAGGCGTTCCCCATAACGTCGTTGACGTATTGTCTCGTTCCCTGTTCTCAGGGAACATAGGTTACAGTCGTAACCTGAGACGTTTTGTGTGCCTCATCATGCCCCCTTCCCCTTTTGCAGGGCTCTCTTGTGGTAAGCTTTATCTCTTTATTAATGTAACAGACTTTGTTGTGATTAATCTTCTAATTTGTTTTTGTGTACATTTTTGATATTTTTGTAAGTTTAAATAGGTTTAAGAATTGAATTATTGTTATGTTGAAGGAGGAATGGATCAAATTAAAAAGCAGACAGACACAAGCAGTAGCTTAGCATTCTCTTTTACTCAACTATCTTGTTTTCTTTCGCACAGCTCTAACAACAGTTGAACATGTAAACACATCAGTGCCACCTAGTGAATACACCCGACTGAGCCTGGGTTCTCCCAAGGTTTTTTTCTTCCTTCTGTCACTGATGGAGTTTTGGTACCTTGCCACTATCGCCTTTGTCGCCATTGGCTTTTGGCTTGCTTAGTTCTGGACATTTAATTTTATATTTAGCAATATTATTACAACATTATTTTCCTGAAACAATCTGTATTGTAAAAAGCGCTATATAAATAATGGCGACTTGACTTGATTAGTGGACATGAATATTATAGCAATGCAATGAAGAGAGAACACAACATCTTCCCCTTTTCAGAAAGAATACAGCTGTTTGTATATCACAACAGAAATAAATAAAATAAAAAAATATTTTTAAAAAAGTATTTTGAAACAATGAAAAAAATGGTTTAAACTTTTCGTGTCTTTTTCATTCAAATATTAACTCAGCTATCTCAAGTTCTTCATTTCCTTACATATCTAAAACAAAAAGTCCTTGGTCCAGACAGGTTTTTGTCTACCTCTAACAGACCTATTCAACGGACTTGGTGTTGTTCCCTGTTGTACCTCTGTAGGAGAAGCACTTCCACTTGATTTCGGCATTCCACACCTTACCATCATCGAGCATTTAAGAATCTTCACCTTTCTTCTGTACAATAGCTTTTAGTTGTGTGAGCTTCCAATCACCCTTCTTTACCATCCAAGGTTTCTTAACTCGAACTAGATCACCAAGTTGGAATCTTGAAGGCTTTGAAGGCTCCTGGTATCAGTGTAACCTTGCCTTGTTTCAATTTCACGTGTTCTCGTATCAAGTTTCTGTCAGTTTCTTTTACCGGAAAGTCCATGATTTGTAACTTGGTTCTCATACGTCAACCATGGAGTAACTCAGATGGTGTAACTCCTGTAGTAGCATGAGGAGTACTTTGATAGTCCATCAAGAATGTTTGAGTCAACGTCTTACAAGGTTCTCCTTGCACAAGACAGACTCAATGACGGCTGAGTAGAACTGAATCAGCAGATCCTGTGGCAGGTTGAACTTCCTCAGCTGGCGAAGGAAGTACAGTCTCTGCTGGGCCTTTTTCACAGTGGAGTCAATGTGATTGTCCCACTTCAGGTCCTGAGAGATGGTAGTGCCCAGGAACCTGAATGACTCCACCGCTTCCACAGTGCTGTTCATGATGGTGAGTGGGGGGAGTGCTGAGCTGTTCCTCCTGAAGTCCACGATCATCTCCACTGTTTTGAGCGTGTTCAGCTCAAGGTTGTTATAACTGCACCAGGCAGCCAGCTGTTCAACCTCCAGTCTGTAAGCAGACTCGTCACCGTTTTGGATGAGACCGATGAAAGTGGTGTCGTCTGCAAATTTCAGGAGCTTGACAGTGGGGTCTTTAGAAGTGCAGTCATTAGTGTACAGGGAGAAGAGCAGTGGGGAGAGAACGCACCCTTGGGGGGCGCCAGTGCTGATTGTGAGTGTCTTGGATGTGTGTTTCCCCAGTCTCACTTGCTGCTGCCGGTCCGTCAGGAAGCTGGTGATCCACTGACAGATCGAGGATGGTATGGAGAGCTGGGTCAGTTTGGCTATGAGAAGATCAGGCATGATGGTATTGAAGGCCGAACTGAAGTCCACAAAGAGGATCCTTGCATAAGTCCCTGGTCTGTCGAGATGTTGCAGGATATAATGCAGTCCCATGTTGACTGCATCATCCACAGACCTGTTTGCTCTGTAAGCAAACTGAAAGGGATCCAGCAGGGGTCCAGTGATGTCCTTCAGGTGGGCCAGCACCAGTCTTTCAAACGACTTCATGACCACAGACGTGAGAGCGACAGGTCTGTAGTCATTAAGTCCAGTGATTTTGGGTTTTTTGGGGACAGGAATGATAGTGGAGCGTTTGAAGCAGCAGGGAACTTCACACTGCTCCAATGATCTGTTGAAGATCTGCGTGAAGACCGGGGCCAGTTGGTCAGCGCAGGCTTTTAAACAAGCAGATGAGATGCCGTCTGGGCCTGAGGCTTTCCTAGTCTTCTGTTTTTTGAAGACTCGGCTCACGTCCTCCACACAGACCTTAAGCTCAGGTTGGATGGCAGGAGGGGGGAGTGATAATTGGAGTCCAGGAGGTGATGGTGAATGTGTGAAGTGCAGATCAGACCGGGTGTGTGGTGTGAATGAGGGCTTTTCAAACCGGCAGTAAAATGAATTTAAATCGTCAGCCAGGTGTTGATTGTCCACAGATCGAGGGGATGGTGAATTGTAGTTGGTGATGTTCCTCAGGCCATTCCAGACTGATGATGGGTCGTTGGATGAAAACTGTTTTTTCAGTTTATCAGAGTAGTTCCTTTTAGCAACTCTGATCTCCTTTGTCAATCTGTTTCTGGCCTGGTTATACAAGATTTTATCCCCACTTCTGTAAGCATCCTCTTGGCATGACGAAGGTGTTTGAGTTTCCCAGTAAACCATGGTTTATCATTAGTGAATGATAAGAATGTCCTGGTAGGAATGCATGTATCCTCACAGAAACTTATATATGATGTTACAGTATCTGTGAGCCCATCCAGATCATTGGTAGCAGCTTCAAAAACAGTCCAATCAGTGCAATCAAAGCAGGCCTGTAGATTCTGCTCTGCTTCATTAGTCCATCTTTTTACAGTCCTTATTCCAGGTTTAGCTGATTTCAGTTTCTGCCTGTAGGTCGGTATGAGATGAACCAAACAGTGATCAGAGAGCCCCAAAGCTGCCCGTGGGACGGAGTGATACGCATTTCTTATTGTGGTGTAACAGTGGTCCAGTATATTACTGTCTCTGGTGGGACATGTAACGTGCTGTCTGTATTTTGGTAGTTCACGGGAAAGATTTGCTTTGTTAAAATCCCCAAGAATGATTAAAAGAGAGTCTGGGTACCTTTGTTCCGTTTCAGATATTTGTTCAGCCAGCTGTTGTAGCGCCTCGCTCACGCACGCGTCTGGAGGGATGTAAACATTCACGAGAATGAAAGAGGAAAATTCCTGAGGCGAGTAGAAGGGTTTACAGTTTATGAAATGTGCCTCTAAATTAGGAGAGCACATCTTCTTCAGTGTTGTTACATCTGAACACCAACTTTCGTTAATGTAGAAACACAATCCACCACCTCTCGTTTTCCCCGTTAGCTCCGCGATGCGATCCGCTCGGAACAGCTGGAAGCCCGGCAGATGTATTGCGTTGTCCGGTATGGCTTCACTCAGCCAGGTTTCAGTGAAGCACAAAGCAGCAGAGTTTAAAAAATCCTTGTTAGTGTGGGTGAGGAGAAGTAGTTCATCCGTTTTGTTAGGAAGGGATCGGAGATTCGCGAGATAAATACTGGGGAGTGCAGTGCGCAGGCCGCGCTCGCGGAGTTTAACCAGCGCGCCGGCTCGCTTCCCGCGTTTGCGTCTGAACGCGCGTTTGAACAACACCGCTGCCCCTCCGACGAGAATGTCCAGCAAAACGTCCGAATAATCAAAAGCTGTAGAAAAGGTTTCTGGTGTGTGTTTCCTAATGTCCAGTAGTTCGTCTTTGGTGAAACTGATAGGAAAAGAATGACTAAACGCAGAACAAACGAACAAAAACAACACAATAGCTGGAGAGCTCCACACCGAGGCAGCGACCCGCGGCGCCATCTTGGATTCAAGATCAAGATCAAG
Source organism: Siphateles boraxobius (assembly GCF_051911475.1). Taxonomy (NCBI): domain Eukaryota; kingdom Metazoa; phylum Chordata; class Actinopteri; order Cypriniformes; family Leuciscidae; genus Siphateles; species Siphateles boraxobius. The sequence goes on from NW_027508722.1 coordinate 34,403,670, forward strand.
ATCATCTTGGATTTTATTTTAATCAAATAAAACAAATACAAAAACAAAAGTATAAGCCAGCAGCCACTCACTGACGTCTGCTGGTCACACAGAACAGAAACAAAACACAACATAAAACCCGGCCTGTTCCTCTCTTGATCTCCTCTGTCGTCGCTCCACCTTTTATGCTTCCGCTCCTCTGTGAGAGATACAAGACCAGTGCGTCGCTTATCAGTAATCACGCCAACGGCCTCGTGTCATTCTCCCACGGCCCTCTGCCTTGTCCTGCTCGCCACACATACCTTGATGTGATTCATGTGCCAATTCTATGAGTTTCTTCTGTAGTGACTCAGGTACCAATAGACGGTATGTTCCTCTGACAATACATCCATGCACGAAATCGAGCTCATGTTGGACAGGAAAGTATCCCTGTAAGTGCGGATCAACATTCTTCATATGTTTTGGCCAACTTGTCTTTTGATATGTGTAAGACTGGAAAAACTTGAAGAACTGGAAGAGAGGGCAAATTAACATTTGAATTTCTCTCTTGTGCACTATCCGAGACGCATGTCTCACCTAAGCAATCCTAATATACATCCCTTTGTCTCTCCCCCACTCCTTCCCGCACTCCTTCTCTGTCATGTTAAGATCATCTGAAATTCACCCAAGAATCTATATAGTTTAATGTGAATCATTATCATACAGTATCACACATGTTTGATATCATATGAAATGTCTCAGTGTGACTGGTACAAAGGTCTCATTCCCAAAGAAGTAAACCAAAAGGTAATAAGGTATTTAAGAGTTTAGAAATAGAAATTTGCCTGGAAGATTTTGTCTTCCAGGCAAATGGCCTCACGCTCTCAGAAGGTGTAAACTCAATCCAAATTCACATGTAATGTAAATTCCCACTGTGAACTAGGGTTTACATTTGAAATTAGGTTTCTGGCATGGTTGGGCTATATAATGCAATGCAACGACAGCAGGGCGCGTTTTCTGTAACCAGATTAGCCCATAATGCGAAGTGTACGCAAAACACTTCGCATCATGTATTATATAATGTCAAGGTATTGCATCTTCTCTCTTTATTCTAAAGCATTTGGTGTTTGTATCTATTATCTTTGAACTGATTATGCAACTGGCGTGATACATTTACCTGACATAATAAATTGTAAACATTTGATTTTATTCTAATCGACTTTGCCATTATTTTCAGTAACGAGTTAAAAAGAATAGTCAAACATGCGGACGCATTTAATGATGTAGAAATATCATTAAAACCTTTTTTTATTTATGGAGTCAGATGAAATAACGAGTTAATACATATGAGAAAATGTATTTCATTTAATCAAATTACTTTGCCACGCAGAAAGACGGTAACGCGCAGAGACCTTCACCCGCTGATCGGAAAACCTTCTTTGGGCCGATCCAGCCGGCTTACAAGCTCATTTAGCTTTGGGTATATCTCTTAAATATGTGATTTGTTTTTTGGAGATATTTCCAACTTCCTTTTCTGTAACGTATCTTGGATCATCTTCAATTTCTTTGGTTGTAGGCTATGTTATGAGGAAATTTGAAAAGCCCTTTCATTTCTCTAAAACTGAGTTTCCATGATTTTTCCTGCATGTCATCATATTCTTCATCAGCAAGTTCTGACTGACGGTTGTTAAACAGGAAAAACACTGTCTGATTCAGTTTATTCGCTGCACACTTGATTTCAGCCGTCATCTTTCGGTTGAGCTCCAGATGAGTTTGTGAAGAGCAAGATAATGTTTTCAGTGATATCTTTCACAAATAAAGACTGAAAAGCATGTATCTATCTCTCAGAGAGTCGAGTCTGAGTTGCTTTAATCACCAGACACACTGTGTGCATGTGTTTCATTGATTCCTTCTGCAGATTTACTTGAGGCAAATCTACAGCAAAGATGGCTTTTGTTGATACTGATTTTATTTTACTGTCAAGAGCCCTATAGTGCCTTATTATTCTGATGGAATTTATTGATTCAATTTAAGAACTTGACATAGGCTACATGATGGCACATACATTTAAAAAGGTTACAAAAAATGCCCCTGGACATCAATTTATAGGAGTAATATCACCCTTTATGGAAAAGTTTGCTTCTATTACTGTCAGTGTTGTTTTTGGAAGTTAAAATAAAAATGCAGTTGCCTCAAAAATCTGAGGGGGCATGACAGGTGGTGTTTAAATGGGCATGATGCTTCTGTGTATCTACAATGGCATGAAATGCATGTTTCACTAACCATTTACATGAGCACCTTTTGTTTGATTTAATTCCAAATAATTGTTGGCTTTTAATCCATATCTAAGAGCAGCATCTTTGAAATATGCATAATAATTTTAAGGATTTGAATTGACAAAAGTTGTGCATGCATAATTAGGTAACGTAAATGCAAACAGAATTTGAGTTGCGTTTCAAAGCCATGGCCATGTCCGGAACTAAGAGTATGGTAACTCTATAAATATACAGTTAGCGTAATATTAAATTACTTAAACCATGATATGCGATACAAGGTGTCACTGTGGCTTCAAAGCTTCAGCACTGCCACTCTGTGCTCGATTGCTATCTCTGAGGTAACATTTTGATTAATAAAAATATATATTAAGTAAAGTAAAATATTTGATTATATACACTCACCTAAAGGATTATTAGGAAAACCGGTTCAATTTCTCATTAATGCAATTATCTAATCAACTAATCACATGGCAGTTGCTTCAATGCATTTAGGGGTGTGGTCCTGGTCAAGACAATCTCCTGAACTCCAAACTGAATGTCAGAATGGGAGAGAAAGGTGATTTAAGCAATTTTGAGCGTGGCATGGTTGTTGGTGCCAGACGGGCCGGTCTGAGTATTTCACAATCTGCTCAGTTACTGGGATTTTCACGCACAACCATTTCTAGGGTTTACAAAGAATGGTGTGAAAAGGGAAAAACATCCAGTATGCGGCAGTCCTGTGGGCGAAAATGCCTTGTTGATGCTAGAGGTCAGAGGAGAATGGGCCGACTGATTCAAACTGATAGAAGAGCAACTTTGACTGAAATAACCACTCGTTACAACCGAGGTATGCAGCAAAGCATTTGTGAGGCCGCAACAAGCACAACCTTGAGGCGGATGGGCTACAACAGCAGAAGACCCCACCGGCTACCACTCATCTCCACTACAAATAGAAAAAAGAGGCTACAATTTGCAAGAGTTCACCAAAATTGGACAGTTGAAGACTGGAAAATTGTTGCCTGGTCTGATGAGTCTCGATTTCTGTTGAGACATTCAGATGCTAGACTCAGAATTTGGTGTAAACAGAATGAGAACATGGATCCATCATGCCTTGTTACCACTGTGCAGGCTGGTGGTGGTGGTGTAATGGTGTGGGGGATGTTTTCTTGGCACACTTTAGGCCCCTTAGTGCCAATTGGGTTTAAATGCCACGGCCTACCTGAGCATTGTTTCTGACCATGTCCATCCCTTTATGGCCACCATGTACCCATCCTCTGATGGCTACTTCCAGCAGGATAATGCACCATGTCACAAAGCTCGAATCATTTCAAATTAGTTTCTTGAACATGACAATGAGTTCACTGTACTAAAATGGCCCCCACAGTCACCAGATCTCAACCCAATAGAGCATCTTTGGGATGTGGTGGAACGGGAGCTTCGTGCCCTGGATGTGCATCCCAAAAATCTCCATCAACTGCAAGATGCTATCTTATCAATATGGGCCAACATTTCTAAAGAATGCTCTCAGCACCTATTGAATCAATGCCACGTAGAACTAAGGCAGTTCTGAAGGCGAAAGGGGATCAAACACAGTATTAGTATGGTGTTCCTAATAATCCTTTAGGTGAGTGTATATGTACTTGTAACAATTAATTTTATAAACCAAACATTTAAAGGGTTAGTTCACCCAATTTTTTTGTCATCATGTACTGACAACTCATGTTGTTCAAAAACCTGTATGAGTTTCTCTATTCTGTTGAACACAAAATAAGTTATTTTGAAGAATGTTGATAACCAGACGGTTGACGACAGTAGCCTTGACTTCTGTAGTATTGTTTTTTCCTATGGAAATCAATGGCTACCGTCAACTGGTCCCTTCCCAGTTTTTATCGTTTGTTCCCTAGTATCACAAGCCTTTCAGAGAATGCACATTATAAATGTACTTTCTGGTCAAGTTGTTTGTAGGTTATAGTTATCTGCAGTATTTCCTGCATACCTTTTTCTTTCAACTTTTACAGTGTCTTTGTGTCATGTTGGCACTGATATGTTTTCAGTTCACATTGTGAATGTAGAAAAACAAAGATCCTTTCCACCACAAACTTGTGTAAGACTGGACTAAAAATTAACTGAAACTATTCACCAGGCATTCTGTTGATTTTATCAGCATGTGTATCACGCAAATAGAAATAGTTTTCCATAACAAAGTTTTCAATACTGTTTTCCATAACAAAGAAGTTGATATATAATACAGATACAATACCTTTTAATTCCGAACAAAGTTATAAAGAAGAAATAAAAAAAAAGGAGAGATTGCTTTAACACACAAGCACACCAAAAACAAGATCAACTGCAGTATACCAGGACAACACACCAGCTTCACATTCAGTTACAGCAACACACAAGTCTGGTGCCGGGGAGAAGTGAACCTCCTCAAGCCGTGTTCACTCTGCTCTCTTAAAGCGCAGCTCTGTAACACTCCTTACAAGCCTCAGGTGTGACTAATTAACTGCAAGGCAAGCAGAGAGCAGAGTGAGGGAGAGACTGACAGAGTATATGACAAAAAACAACAATATTTAATAATAATACTTTATGGTCAAGTTGTTTGTAGGTTATAGTTATTTGTATTTCCTGCATACCTTTTTCTTTCAACTTTTACAGTGTCTCTGTGCAGGGCCGTGCACAGGGGGGTGGCCCGGTGGCTAGAGCCACTGCCCCTCTGCCCTCATCGAATGAGGTGCCCCTCTTCCCCACCCCCACCGCTCCGCTCAAAGCATTCCGCTGATTCCGCTAATCCGCTCCAGGTTTTCCCGCTCGCTCCGCAGCATCACTCACAGTATACAGGTCCTTCTCAAAAAATTTGCATATTGTGATAAAGTTCATTATTTTCCATAAAGTAATGATAAAAATTAAACTTTCATATATTTTAGATTCATTGCACACCAACTGAAATATTTCAGGTCTTTTATTGTTTTAATACTGATGATTTTGGCATACAGCTCATGAAAACCCAAAATTCCTATCTCAAAAAATTAGCATATCATGAAAAGGGTCTCTAAACGAGCTATTAACCTAATCATCTGAATCAACTAATTAACTCTAAACACCTGCAAAAGATTCCAGAGGCTTTTAAAAACTCCCAGCCTGTTTCATTACTCAAAACCGCAATCATGGGTAAGACTGCCGACCTGACTGCTGTCCAGAAGGCCATCATTGACACCCTCAATCAAGAGGGTAAGACACAGAAAGAAATTTCTGAACAAATAGGCTGTTACCAGAGTGCTGTATCAAGGCACCTCAGTGGGAAGTCTGTGGGAAGGAAAAAGTGTGGCAAAAAACGCTGCACAACGAGAAGAGGTGACCGGACCCTGAGGAAAATTGTGGAGAAGGACCCACTCCAGACCTTGGGGGACCTGCGGAAGCAGTGGATTGAGTCTGGAGTAGAAACATCCAGAGCCACCGTGCACAGGCGTGTGCAGGAAATGGGCGACAGGTGCCGCATTCCCCAGGTCAAGCCACTTTTGAACCAGAAACAGCGGCAGAAGCGCCTGACCTGGGCTACAGAGAAGCAGCACTGGACTGTTGCTCAGTGGTCCAAATTACTTTTTTCGGATGAAAGCAAATTTTGCATGTCATTCGGAAATCAAGGTGCCAGAGTCTGGAGGAAGACTTGGGAGAAGGAAATGCCAAAATGCCTGAAGTCCAGTGTCAAGTACCCACAGTCAGTGATGGTCTGGGGTGCCATGTCAGCTGCTGGTGTTGGTCCACTGAGTTTTATCAAGGGTAGGCTCAATGCTGCTAGCTATCAGGAGATTTTGGAGCACTTCATGCTTCCATCTGATTTCATTTTTCAGCACGACCTGGCACCTGCTCACAGTGCCAAAACCACTGGTAAATGGTTTACTGACCATGGTATTACTGTGCTCAATCGGCCTGCCAGCTCTCCTGACCTGAACCCCATAGAGAATCTGTGGGATATTGTGAAGAGAAAGTTGAGAGACGCAAGACCCAACACTCTGGATGAGTTTAAGGCCGCTATCAAAGCATCCTGGGCCTCCATAACACCTCAGCAGTGCCACAGGCTGATTGCCTCCATGCCACGCCGCATTGAAGCAGTCATTTCTGCAAAAGGATTCCCGACCAAGTATTGAGTGCATAACTGAACATAATTTTTGAAGGTTGACTTTTTTTGTATTAAAAACACTTCTCTTTATTGGTCGGATGAAATATGCAAATTTTTTGAGATAGGAATTTTGGGTTTTCATGAGCTGTATGCCAAAGTCATCAGTATTAAAACAATAAAAGACCTGAAATATTTCAGTTGGTGTGCAATGAGTCTAAAATATATGAAGGTTTAATTTTTATCATTATATTATGTAAAATAATTAACTTTATCACAATATGCTAATTTTTTGAGAAGGACCTGTATTTGTCTGCGCGGCGCTCTCTTGAAACTGATGACCCTTTCACACTGGCAGTTTAGTTCGGAACGGGGCACGGTTCGCATGAAAAATCGCTAATGTGAACGCTGTCATGTGGACCCGGGTGCGCACTGGGGTACCGAACCCGAGACTGCCTGGAGGAGGTTGTCTGAGTTCGGTTGCTCCCGAACTGTGCTATGGTTCGCGTGCATGTGAAAGCAACTCGGACTCGGGTGCGCACTTGTTCAGGAAGTTAGTTAAAATAAAACACACGTAAGGGATGAAGATTTACCTTGGATACGAGCAAGAGTGAGTCTGCAGTGTATTCGCGCATAGTGCGTGCAAATCAGGGCAACAAATTTATCCACTGTCTCCTCAAAAGAGTCCATTTCCAAACAGCGGGAAGACACAGTAAACCTGTGCTGTTTACTCAGCTATGCATAATAGCACCAAATTAATAAAAAAACACAATATATTGACCCGCGTCGTGTTTTCTATCATGCGCCGTGCACGTTTGCAATGACGTAAGATGCACGCAAACGCACCAGAGTTCGATAGAATCAAGTTGAGTGTGAAACCAGACCAACGTTGCGGGGGGGCGCCGGGAACAATCGCGCTCGGCCTCGGACCGCAGCAAACGAGCCCAGTGTAAAAAGCATCACGAAAGCTGTTGCATTAACAGGTAGGCTATGCAAGACAGTGGTTGAATCTGCGAAATTATTCTTTTTTTTTATTATTAATGTCAGTAATGTTTTGCTCTTGGTCTTCTACTAGTGCTAACAACTTGTACAACATATCTACGTTCTTAGAATTAGCTGCTTGTCTAATCAAATTATTGTACTCTCGATCAGATCTAATACCAATAACTAAATGTTCTGTTGTTGGCACACTTTGTAGACAAAGTGGTATGAATAACACCCCTGGTAAGAGTATTCTCCTGATAAAGTCTAAAATGTAATAACTGAATAATTTGTGTTAACAAGCAACCACCCCCTTAGTGCCCCTTTTTTTTTGGTTTAGGCCACTGCCCCTCAAAACGTCTGTGCACGGCCCTGTCTCTGTGTCATGTTGGCACTAATATGTTTGCAGTTCACATTGTGAATGTAGAAAAACAAAAATCTGTTCCACCACAAACTTGTGTAAGACTGGACTAAAAATGAACTGAAACTATTCACCAGGCATTTTGTTGATTTTATCAGCATGTGTATCACGCAAACTTTAGATCCTCCTTTTATAGAGATTTCATGTGATCCCTTCGATAAAGGCAAATAAAATAATTTGTAACTTTTTTGTAAATCACTTGATCTTCAAGGAAATTTAATCAGGCCTAAAAAACTATTTCTATTTAGAGTACGGATATATTTAAGCAACGTTATTTTTATATTCAAAACAATAGTTCAATAAACAAACAATAACTAATATTAACAAACATTTTAGAAGAGTAACCAGAACAAGTTAGAAACAATCAATCCACTCATTGTCATGTCACATAAACTAAAACTGTTGTATAAAGATGAATATGTAGTGCAATATTTGTTTGATTACTAGTAATGTAAATTGTTTCTAATATGTGTGAAATAATAATGTTCTGCATTAATAATTTTCTGCATATTATCTTTAACCTTCCTTTATGTCCTTTACTCTTTTAGAAATAAGATTATGAAATTTAGTGGGACCGTGGCGTGGACATGTGGGCCAATAAAATCATTCCAACGGTTCACTCTATTACTGTACGTTCACACCGCCGCCGGCGAGAGTGGCAAAATACGCTCTCGCACGCCGTGCAAGATTCGTGGACGCTCTGATGCTCTGACGTAGATCGAATGCTTGATCTTTTTTTAAACTTCATTTAAAGCGGCCGCAAGCAAATAAGCATATTGATCAGTATTTGTGCAGACTGGCCACACGTAGGGTATAAGTTAACCTAATAAAATATTTTAAATGTAAAAGTAACTTTGAAAGTAAGAAAATTACAGATGGAAAGAGATTAACAATTATATTTACTTTGCAAACGAAATAAATAAATTCAATTTGTGTGGTGTGGCTTTTGTGTTCATTTTCAACTTTTTTTATTTATGTCCCTGTACGTTGTAGCGTTTATACGCCCGTATGAATATAACTAATTATTATTCATAACGGATTATGATCAATAATTAATAGTTTAATTATTTTCAGAATTTACTGTAGCAGAATCAATAGTGTGATCATTTTATCAGTTCATCCAATGAACGGAAAGCATAAACAATTATTAATTCTAGGAAATATAATATCTTCCTGGCCAAGAAAGACTAATTCCCAGCTAACAGCTAAATTTAGAAATAATTCAAGGGTAAAAGCATAGGTAGCTTTAGATCGCAGTTCAAGACAATAAATCTGTAAGCACACAACACAAGTAATGCTTCTCTTTTCAAATACAAACAATACTTTATTGATTATAAGACTAACACATAAAACTAATAGTAATAATAGTAATGGTAATAAAACTAACGCACACACATGCACACGCATTCATACAAGTTGAAGAAAGAGAGTGAGGAAGAATGGGCTTTAGGAGTCAGATGGTGAGATCTCAAGTATCTATATGCACTTATAAGACACAACCTGAACGAACCATCAATAATTAATTTCACCCTTTTGTTTCTTAGGTTACTAAATCTGTATCAAAATACACCAGTTCAGTTTAAGAGTCTGGAGGCATTACTTGCTTGTTTGCGTTCCTTTTTTTCTCTTGGGATTCCCTTTCCTCGTAAAAGGGGGTTTCCCGAGCTAGTTCGTTGGCCGGTCTCCTCGTGTGCCTGGATAGATCTTGGACAGCCAGGCACGTGGTGTGTTGGCACGGATGAATGAAAGTCTTTGAAGTTGGAAGCTGGTTTTGCAGTTAAAACGTTAAAACGAAACTTTGCAGCAAAACTTAACTTAGAACCGAGACTTTTAACGAGAAAATAAAACAAAGGAAAAGAAAGGAAGGTGAAACGAGTTAGATGGCTTGAATAAATCTGTTTGAACCCATGTTCTTCTGATCTTAATTTGGGTTCTTTGTCTCTACGCGTCTACATGGTTACTATAACCATCGTCTGCTCCACCCGACTTGTTGTTCTGCCGAGACCTTCTTTGAGAGAGAGCCCGCCTGACTTCTGTTCTATTCTTCTAGCGCGTTATTCTACTAAAGTCGGATCTAAGGTTTTAAACTCCAATGTTTTGTCCCGCCTCCTGGAGGAATTTGGAATTCGGACAATAAGATACTATATGGTTATTTGAGAAGGGGGTCTTTTCTATCCCCCCTCTTTCTCTCATCGTGAATCATGTGTTATCTGTGGTCTGCTTACTCATCAGCTCGAACAGAGGATTCAGTTTAGACATAATTTCCATTTTAAGAACATAAACATTTTTACACAGATTTCAATCAAGCCACCTTCTGAATTAATAATATATGAGCATAATGATAGGAAACACGATACACTTTCATTCACACAGGTAATAGTTACAACAATTAGATGACTTATATGTGATTAAGCATAATAGACACATACAGGGGTCATAGACACAATATAGAATTATGTAGTTGAACGATGTTTGAATATAAGTTCGTCAAGAATGGTTTTGTGATGATTGTATGCATTTTTATATGAAAAGTCTCTTGTCTCTGTGGTTTTTAAGAGGTCTCAACAATGAGGTCATTCAAAGGTCTTCAAGAAGGGGGAAGTCTGTTTTACATCTCTGTCATGGGACCTTGTTCGTAGTCTGTTAGTCGCAGGGGTCAGGTGACCTCTCGTTAGGGCATCTTGTTTTACCATTTCTGAACAGAGCTGTCTTGCAAAATTATAAAACGTTGACAAAGTTCTTCCTTTAGTTAAACAATAAAAAGTATTTTTGGTTGCAGATTGGAGCCTATGGCTCTGGGTCTGGTGATTTGATTCTGGAATGTGAAGACTCTTTGTGGGATTATGTATGAACAGTCACCTAAAAGCTTCAATTGTGTTCGGTTCATTCTCATTGTCGCTACAACGTAAACAGTGACAAGTCATATAACAATGGTAAACCCGCAACAGAAATGATTAACTTCTCCTCCATTTTGCTTGGGAACTAATGTGGTCGGAACCAATTTTACCTGGCCTGCGTTCTCTGGAATCCTCTCAAACGAAGCACTTCTACCATCCGATTGGTTGCCGCCGAACCTTGTCATAGCGCATTACCATAAAGTTGACCTGATTTCAACTCTCCTCACCACTCTCACCGTCCAAGACTCGCCGAGCCGCCCTCGCCGGAGCTCGCCGCCGGCTCTCATTGAAAATGAATGACTTCCGGCCACTTTGACGCTCTCGCCGACGGCGGTGTGGACGCACAGTTACGATCTTCTCCCCGTCTAGGGTTGGGAGAGGGAAACAAACTTAAAGTTGTCATGATATTAAATTTTACCATTCGCATTTTATGTAATTCATGTAATATTGTAGTGTTTATTATAAATGATTTACCTGTGCACTTCATTATTTTTTTTAAAATTCATGTACCCTTATAATCTTAAATCCAATACGTTACCCTTCCCTCCCCCCTCGAAACGACTTCTCTTCCGGTCAAACTTTATTACTAGAGGGCGTGGCCATTGGGGTCTCTCTCTTTTCTGACTATCAGCCGCCTCATTTTGGTTTGCTGGAGGCTCATTTAAATATGGGGTGATTCCTTGCGGAAAATTTGTCACCTCGTCCTCGTTCTCATCGTCGGGTTCCTCAATTAAAAATGCTTCATGGGAGGGTAACGGTGGTGAGTCCGGTGGAGAGAAATCCTCCACAACTGACTGTAAACTGGCATTCAAATCTGCCTCCATTTTGCCTAACGCCCAACCTCCAACGATCCAATCAATTGCAGAAGGACGGAATCAAGCCCCACCCTATATTTTTTTCTAATTTCAGAAGCCGTTTCACTTGGATATACGTCACAATAAGGCAGGCCCGTCGCCAAGGGAGGGCATTATGTGTGTGATGAATAAGGAAATGATTGGAATTTAGGTGGGATTAATGTACACGCCCCTCTTAATCTAAACAAATGAGTGTTGCGTAATTGACTTAAAAGGTACAGCTGATGTGGGAGGAGTTGATGATTATTTAAGGATGTTGTGAGTACTGCTCGAGAGAGATTCGGGGGAGCTGTCACTTGTGGGGAAACGCCAGACGGCCGCTCGGGATGATTAGTGTCTCCGGCGGTGAAGATAGACAGTCAGTGGGGGGTAAATGTGCCAGATAGTCAGGGACGCGACTTCGGGTTAGGAGGGCTCCTAATCGGTGAGATAATTTCAAGCAATAGAGAGTTTGGAGAAACTGATACTGTCAGCCGAGTGATGCAACCGAAAGGCTACTGGGTAACCTATCCTTTTTGCTGATCCTCTTACTTCCTCTTGAGTCTGCCTGCTGACCAATGGACTGAATAGAGCTTTCCTGTGTATTCTTCTCGCCAGGACGTGAGCTCGTCTGCTTGTGGATCAAAATACTGAGCAAGGTGGGTAATTTGTTTTATGAGTTGACATTGTGTTTTAACCATTAATAAAGAGTTGTGTGTTAACTGCCATCCTAGTGTGCTGGTCTCTGCCTCTCGTGAACACCGTGCGGTTGTTACAGGGGGCAGTGCCCCCCCAGGTGCCACAACGTGCCCCCCTAATCACATGGTCATTCAGCAAACTTACAATTGAGAGCAAAAAAAGTATTCACGTATTCCATAACAAAACGTCTTCAGCAGCATTTAGCTCACAGGAACACTAATCTCTGTAACTTTAAATAACACATTGTCTTCAGAAATATGAATCGCGTGTGTAAGGCTCTGCGCAAGGCTTACCTTCCCCTGGCCACGGGCTTGTAGAATTTTCATATTCATTTGCCTGCTAAAAATAGCTTACTGTTTCCACGTAAAAAAAAAAAGTATTTTTTTCTCACAATTGCGTGAAATAGGCTTAACTCAAAATTACAAGTTATAAAGTCAGAGTTGCGTGATACATTTGCGCTTTATAAAGTCAGAATTGTGAGATAAACTCACAATTGTGAGAACTCTATGTCAGAATTGTGAGATAAAAAGTCACAATTATCTTTTAATATTTTTTTTTATTCCATTGCGAAAATAAGCTGCCATATGCTTCTGATTGCTTTTAGAGGGAAAAGCTGTCTATAAATGCTGGTCTAGGATCCGTAATGAAAGAATATTGGCGAAACTCCTGTGTTTTGAGCGGTGAGTGGATTAGTTCTACGCGCACGCAAATCCTCTCGATAGCCTAATGGAACTTTGTGAGATTGCGATGAAGTTGTAGCTATAACCGCTTTTTAATGATAATAAAATGAGTGCTCTTTGCGAGCTTTCTGCCATGCCAAATCCTGCATATAGCCTAGTAAATGTTTTTAAAGGGGAACTGCATATCCTCATGGTGTTATGGTGCACCCTCCGCCTATGATCAGAAACTTCATATTTTGTGTTTTGGTGTTGTTTTAATATAGAATTTGGTCTATTTCAGTTATATTAGACTAAATACGTGATGTTATTGTTTCGGTGACTGTCTGTTTTGTAGATCATAAAAAACTGTGCCCCCCCCCCATGAAAATGAAATGCCCCCCCATTCTATATGTTCTGCCGACGGCCCTGCAATAAGGAAAAAAGGACAATATCAACTTCCATTTCATGACAAATTTAAATTAAAAAAAAAAAAAAAAAAACGTGGAGGATTCTCCCCAGAAATGTGAGCCAACTCTTGATGCAAAAGTAAAATGCTTTATTGTATTTAACAATGAAACTGAATTTATTCCATCTTCAGGAGAAGGTCAGAGCAAAACAACAAACAAAAGAGGAAGCGTACTATCGGGAGGAGAACTAAATGACCTACACAGGTAAAAGAAAATAAATAAACAAAATTTGCTTCCATCCACTCCATGACTAACCAAAAACAGGGGTTAATGTTTTATAAACAAAGAAACTGACTCAATCTCCTTACTGTTTTCCATAACAAAGAAGTTGATATATAATACAGATACAATACCTTTTCATTCCGAACAAAGTTTTAAAGAAGAAATTAAAAAAAAGGAGAGATTGCTTTAACACACAAGCACACCAAAAACAAGATCAACTGCAGTATACCAGGACAACACACCAGCTTCACATTCAGTTACAGCAACACACAAGTCTGGTGCCGGGGAGATGTGAACCTCCTCAAGCTGTGTTCACTCTACTCTCTTACAGCGCAGCTCTGTAACACTCCTTACAAGCCTCAGGTGTGACTAATTAACTGCAAGGCAAGCAGAGTGAGGGAGAGACTGACAGAGTATATGACAAAAAACAACAATATTTAATAATAAAGTAAAATACATAAAAATAAAGGTAACACTTTATATTACGACCCGCAAACAACTGCGTAAGTAAACCGAAATTACTGTGTACGTTTCTGTAATTATAGTGTACTTCCGTGTAGGTATTGTCATGACAGACTGACGGAAGCAAGTGCAGTTTAACTCTTTATTGACCGAAGATAACAGAGGGTGAGATCAACACAGACGAACAGGCAAGTGGCGCAGGAACTCCGATGGTCAGAAGGTGATGGTGTAGAAACAGCGGTGCGGTGATGTAAGTCCAACAAGAGATAATGTCCAGATAATCCACAGACTGAAAACCGGAACAAGGAAGACAAGGAACTGGAACGCGACAGGAACACAGACACCGGGGAAACCACATACAACGATCTGACTTAATCTGATTAATGCGAGCAAAAAATACGGGCTTAATTTTGGAAACATGAAATACGGGTTGAATCCTCCTGTACACTGGAGGAAGGTTGAGACGGACTGTCACTGGACTAATGATTTTAGTGACAGAAAACGGGCCAATGAATTTAGATGCAAGCTTATTCGAAACGGAGCGGAGAGGAATGTCCTTGGTAGAAAGCCACACTTTGGAACCGACGACGTATACGGGAGGCCTCCGCCGGTGGCGGTCGGTTTTGGCCTTGGTGCGCGCCCTCACTTGGAGTAAAGTCTCACGGGCTCTAGTCCAAGTGCGGCGACACCTCTGGACGAAGGCGTGGGCGGAGGGGACCGCAACTTCGGATTCCAGACTAGGAAAAATAGGTGGCTGGTAACCTACACTACACTCAAACGGTGATAGGCCCGTGGATGACACTGGCAACGTGTTGTGGGCGTACTCCACCATAGACAGTTGCTGACTCCAAGAGGAAGGATTCTTGGACACTAAACATCGCAATGTTCGCTCCAAATCCTGGTTGGCCCGCTCAGTTTGATCATTGCTCTGGGGATGAAACCCAGAGGACAGACTGACAGTCGCACCCAGCAATTTACAAAACTCTCGCCAAAATTTGGACACAAATTGGGGTCCTCTGTCAGAAACCACGTCTGTCGGGAGGCCATGAAGCCGAAAGACGTGGTTAATGACAATCAACGCTGTCTCCTTGGCTGAGGGTAATTTGGGCAAGGGAATGAAATGGGCCGCCTTCGAGAACCGGTCCACCACGGTCAAAACTACCGTGTGACCCTGGGAGGGTGGGAGGGCAGTAATAAAATCTAGCGCGATATGGGACCAGGGTCTCGAAGGCACCGGCAGCGGTTGGAGTAGCCCATCTGGGCGTTGATTGGAGGTCTTACCTGTGGCGCAAACTGAGCAGGCCAATACAAAATTGTGAACATCACGAGCAATGAGAGGCCACCAGAATCGTTGCTTGACTAAAAATTTAGTTCGATTAACTCCAGGATGACAAGCCACATTGGAACAGTGTCCCCACTGAATAACGCTGGACCGTAAACCCTCCGGCACAAATAAGCGATTCGGTGGACAACAAGTCGGGGGCGTTACCCCTTCTAAGGCCTTCTTGACCTTCGATTCGACCTCCCATGAGAGTGTAGAGATGAATAGAGTCTCTGGTAAAATGCACTCAGGAGTAGACGGGCGTTCGGAAAGGTCAAAAATGCGCGATAAAGAGTCGGGTTTGATGTTCTTGGAACCCGGGCGGTACGAGAGAGTAAAGTCAAAACGACCGAAAAAAAGAGCCCACCGAGCCTGCCTGGAATTAAGTCTTTTAGCAGTACGAATGTATTCCAAATTCTTGTGATCGGTCCAGACGATAAAGGGTACCCCCGACCCCTCTAACCAGTGGCGCCACTCCTCCAATGCTAATTTGACCGCCAACAACTCTCTGTTGCCAATGTCATAATTACGTTCGGCAGGGGATAAACGATGAGACAAAAACGCACAAGGATGCATCTTGTCGTCTGAAGGAGAGCGCTGGGATAACACTGCCCCTACCCCCACCTCTGTCGCATCGACCTCCACCACAAACTGACGTGATGAATCAGGGGTTATCAAGATGGGGGCTGAAACAAAGCAACCTTGAAGTTTAGCAAACGCAGCTTCGGCTGCGTCTGACCACCTGAACGTCGTTCTGGGGGAGGTCAAGGCGGTCAGAGGCGCGGCTAGTCGGCTGAAATTGCGAATAAAACGGCGGTAAAAATTGGCGAATCCCAGAAACCTCAGTAGGGCCTTACGGGAATCTGGGCTTGGCCAATCCACCACAGCCTTAACCTTTTCAGGATCCATGCGCATTCCCTCAACCGAGATGATGTGTCCTAGGAAAGGAACAGACTGTGCATGAAAAGCGCATTTCTCCGCCTTGACAAAAAGCCCATTCTCTAGCAACCTCTGAAGCACTTGTCGGACGTGTTGCACATGTTCCTGGAGAGACGCTGAAAAAATCAATATATCATCCAGGTAGACATATATGAACTGATCGACCATGTCTCGCAACACGTCATTGACAAGTGCTTGGAAGACCGCTGGGGAGTTGGACAGACCGAACGGCATAACCAAATATTCAAAGTGCCCCCTGGGGGTGTTAAATGCGGTCTTCCACTCAACCCCCTCCCTGATGCGGACCAAATGATAAGCATTCCGTAAATCCAATTTCGTGAAGATGGATGCTCCTTGCCATCTCTCGAAAGCTGAAGACATCAACGGCAAAGGATAAGTATTCTTTACTGTGATGTTGTTCAACCCCCGGTAATCAATACAAGGTCGCAACGATCCATCCTTCTTCCCCACAAAAAAGAACCCCGCCCCCGCTGGAGAAGAGGAAGGACGGATGAATCCCGTTGCTAGAGAATCAGAAATGTATTTCTCCATGACCTCTCTCTCTGGGACAGAAAGTGAATATAATTTGCCTTTAGGCGGAGATGTACCTGGCAGTAACTCTATGGCACAGTCATAGGGACGATGCGGAGGAAGAGAATCAGCCCGAGACTTACTGAACACCTCCTTCAGGTCCTGATACTCCGTGGGCACGTTTGATAAATCCACTGTCTTCTCCTGAAACATAGGAACAGAAACAGACGGACAGGCAGACACAAGACAGGACTTATGACAAAAACTACTCCACGCTGCCACCGACTTGAGCTGCCAGTCTATTTTAGGATTGTGACGGATGAGCCATGGGTGACCGAGAACGACAGGTGCCAGTGGAGTGTCCAGAATGTAAAAGGAGGTGGTTTCAGTATGATTGCCAGATGTGATGAGAGTGATGTCTTCAGTGAACAGCGAAATGGTGGGGAGTCTTTGACCGTTGAGTGCGTGTACCTGGATCTGGTGTGACAGGTGACGGAGGGGAACTTGATATCTGAGTGCAAATGAGTGATCCATGAAATTACCTTCCGCCCCTGAGTCCAGTAGTGCCCGACAGTCGTGGAGGTGAGTTGACCATCGGAGTCTTACCGGGAGGAAGGTAGATGTAGATGAGGGCTTCTCGGCAGAGATCCCACCCGACAGTAGCCTCATACTTACTGTCGGGCTGGGCCTTTTAACGGACAATTGTACGCGAAATGACCAGCTCCACCACAGTAAAGGCAAAGGCCCAGGGATCTCCGCCTCTCCTTTTCCTCCCGGGAAAGCCGGGCTCGACCCACCTGCATGGGCTCGTGATCGTAGACGGGGCTGACCGCGCCCCCGCCTCCTGAACGCAGTCCTTCGGCACCTCCAGAGGAACGGTCCGGTTGAAAACGTCTGATGCCACTTGATAGACGTGTGTCTACTCTTAATGCCAGCGCGATCAGATCATTAAGTCCGGTAGGCAGGTCCATGGCATAAATCTCTCTTTGGACGCGGTCAGCCAGCCCATGCAGGAACATGTCCCACTGCGCCTCCTCGTTCCATTGGCTCTCAGCTGCCAGGGTGCGAAATTCGATCGAAAACTCTGATACAGATCTTTCTCCTTGTCGTAATTCGGCCAGCACCCTGGCAGCTTCTCTTCCCGTCGCGGCCCGGTCGAAAACCCGCCGCATCTCGTCGGAGAGCAGCTGGAACAAGGAACAGTAGTCGTCTTGGTTAGCCCACACCGCCGTTCCCCATAACGCCGCTTTCCCCGTCAGAAGCGTCAGAACAAAGGCGACCTTGGTCTGCTCCTCTTGAAAAGTTCTAGGTTGGAGAGAAAAGTGCATATCACATCTGGTTAAGAACGCACGACAGTAATTGGGTTCACCTGCATAGGACTCAGGGACTGGTAGACGAGGCTCTGACGGGGATGGGTCCGCTGGTGGTGGTGGGGGAATTGGCGGTGCGGGTGGCGCAGCGGGCACGCGAAGCTGTTGAATCTGTTGGGTGAGCCCGGACACCTGCGCCACTAAAGTCTGAACGGCACGAGCCGTATCATTGAGATTCTTTTCTTGGATGTCCATTCTTTGAATACTGTTACTTAGAAACGCCTCTAATGATGTGGAAGAGTCTCCTGCTGCTCCCATGCTTTGTTGGTAATATCGTTCTGTCATGACAGACTGACGGAAGCAAGTGCAGTTTAACTCTTTATTGACCGAAGATAACAGAGGGTGAGATCAACACAGACGAACAGGCAAGTGGCGCAGGAACTCCGATGGTCAGAAGTTGATGGTGTAGAAACAGCGGTGCGGTGATGTAAGTCCAACAAGAGATAATGTCCAGATAATCCACAGACTGAAAACCGGAACAAGGAAGACAAGGAACTGGAACGCGACAGGAACACAGACACCGGGGAAACCACATACAACGATCTGACAGGGAAGATGAGAAAATGGTGAGTATAAATACACATGATCTGACAAGCTGCAGCTGGTGATGGGATAATGAGAGGATGGGTGATGAGCGCTGATAATTGGAACGCCCATCTAATCAGCGCTTCCACATATAACAACAAAAACACGAGACAAGAAGAAGACCATTTACCATAGAATTTACCAACCGTGACAGGTATAAGGGAACAACATGTTAACTTTTGGGTAATAAAGGGGTAACAAGCAGATATACAACCTGCAAAGAACTGCATAAGTAAACCGAAATTACGGTGTACATTTCTGTAATTATAGTGTACCTCCATTTAGGTATAAGGGAACAATATGTTAAGTTTTGGGTAATAAAGGGGTACAACCAGATGTACAAGCAAATTATTTATAATGTAATTATTTTAAAACTAACAGGTACCTATTCTGTTAATATATTCCAGGCAAAAATTCCTAAAAGAAGAGCAAGAAAAGAAAGAAGAAAAGCAAGAGAAGCAAATAAAAGGGGGGGATATAATGTGTTACTTTGTTGTTTGAGTATACTGTAGAAAAGACAATGTTTTATTAAGATGAAAAAGTGTTTTTACATTTTTTTGTAAAATAAAAGTCAGAAATTAAATGCGATCCTTTATTGTATATTTACTGCACTAACCCTGTAACTACACAGAACAGGGGGTAACAAGCGCCACTTTAATTTACAGCCCGCAGGAGTTAAACTTACCCTGTAACTACACAGTTGAAACGGGTAACAAACACTACTTACTATGTAACAATACGAAACAACACTATTTGCACAGTAATTACAGAGAAAGGTATTCTTATTAAGAAAAAATACGTTTTAATTACACAGTATATTTTCCCTGACATTTAAGTGTCATTGCAATACAATGTGATAAGAAAAGTACTAAGTACTACATGGTACGTTCTAAACTAAAATCATAGCAGAAATTTTTTTTTTTGGCTTAACGTTAAGTAGTTTAGTAAGAAAAGCCAATAAATTCAATTTTTATCATACTGTGCTTACATACAGCTATATATATATATATATATATATATATATATATATATATATATATATATATTAGAGGTGGGCATAGATTAATTTTTTTAATCTAGATTAATCTCACTGGAATTTTGGAATTAATCTAGATTAATCTAGATTAAAATGGCTCATTTGAATTCTGCCGAAGGAATTCAGAATATGTGTGCTACCCAAATAATGACTAAAAGTAAGTCTTTGAGAATAGTTCGCCTCGCGTAGGGATGTGAATTTGTGCCAAAAATGCCATTCGACATTAGAGGAGCAGAAGTCGAATATCGGTCAAAAAAATTTATAAAACAAAATAAATAAATAAAACGCACAATTACAATGACAGAAAGGGAGGCCAATTTCATCTTTAGCGATTTGTCACCAAACAAACTGTTTATTAATTGAACAAGTAACATGTTTTCGTCGTTTTTTTTTTTTTTTAACATAGCCTAGGCTAATTGGAAGAAGAAAAAAACAATAAGCATGACGTAGCTACAGTCCGTTTTTACATCGCCAAACCAGATGCTCGTTAGATCAAAAAATAATGTCATATGTCATAATGATTTTATGTGAACCTGCCTTTACCGGCAATAGCCTCATCCTTTTTAAACAAATTAGTTTCAATCAACGTAAACTATTCCTGTGACTATGCCCCTGCGCAATACACACACATTACCGCAGGATGGCGGGTGTTCATTTCATAAACTGTACACAATGGTAGCTTATTTATTTTGTAGCCTATAAATTAATGTATACGTCCAACGGATAAAGTCATACTTTTTAGTAGTGCTATCGCGACGTAATAATCTGTTTGGTTGTAAAATGTATTACCTGAATGAAATGAAATCGAATGTATCGTCCTGTGGAATCATTCATTCACAGACAGCTTACGAAGATGTTCAACTAATAAAGATCTTCATCGCTGGCAAAAATATGATGCATTTGCAGATTTGCGTTCACTAGACTAAACTGTAGCTCTTGATGTTCTTAAATCTTCCTGTTACGACTCCGTGTCGAGTGTGATTGAACGCGCTTCAGAGTTCAGACGATTCAGTGCGTGAGGAACTGAACAGAACTGATTCGCGAACCGATTTAGACAGATCTGCCAACTTGTTTGATGAAGTCTTTGAACAGAATCAACCCATCTCTGATTCATTTGTAAATTGAGCATCTCTCATGACCATAAAAAAGATAGGCTACAGCGCTTGGAATAAACTCATTTAACAACATGTAAAGTAATGAGAGGAACGATCAACGTAACATGTAAAAGTATACACCTTGTGTCCCTGACAGGAAAATACCCTGCTGCACGATTTGCGCGAAAATATAACGATATTCGAAAAAGCTATTTTATGATCCCAACGCAAGTTTGTGAATAGATTAACGGCGATATTTTTTTTATCGCCCGATAAGAGTCTCACGTTAACGCAGCACGTTAACGCCGATAACGGCCCACCACTAATATATATATATATATATATATATAAATGTGATAAAACCTTTTATATACAAAAGACGTACAATTTTTGCCTGGAATATATTAACAGAATAGGTACCTGTTAGTTTTAAAATAATTACATTATAAATAATTTGCTTGTATATCTGGTTGTACCCCTTTATTACCCAAAACTTAACATATTGTTCCCTTATACCTACACGGAGGTACACTATAATTACAGAAACGTACACCGTAATTTCGGTTTACTTACGAAGTTCTTTGCAGGTTGTATATCTGCTTGTTACCCCTTTATTACCCAAAACTTAACATGTTGTTCCCTTATACCTACACGGAAGTACACAATAATTACAGAAACGTACACCGTTATTTCAGTTTACTTACGAAGTTGTTTCCGTGTCGTATTATAAAGTGTTACCAAAAAACAACAACATTTTTTACATAATACGTCCTCAGGACATAACAACTCCACAAGCTTAACTCTGAAGATGCATCATATAGTGTTTTACATTATAGTTTCTATAGGAATTGCATAATTGAAACATACGGTTGAAACAAATGGTTTCTTGTAAATCATGTGAAGTTCAAAAGTAGGCTTCAGAAGAAATTACTGTTGCAAACCAGAACAATTGTAAATTAACTTTGCTCTTTGGTAGGCCATATATACAGAATACTTTTTGCAATTATAAATAAAGAAATAAGGGATATGCTGAACCTTCAGTTCATCCATGACATTTTTGGGATTCATTTGTTTAATTTATTTTTAAAAACCATAATGTTTTTCTTATGAATGAGAACATGCTGAGAAAAACACGACATGCTTTCACTTGTATGTCAATTATATATAAACAAAATATTTGATAAATATATTTAGTTTTTGAGCAGAATTTTATGTCTATTTGTGTTCATTCAACTGCAGCAACCCTGTGGGACTGTATCAACATGTATCTGTCACGGATCACCGATGAAGGAAGATGCGGAAGACTGAATGTAGTTTTGCACAGAGTTTACTGGTGTCATTCAACAATAACCGACAAAGGATAGAACAGAACAAGAAGTATAAATACACAAGGTGAATGAGGGAACTAAACAGGCACAGGTGGAGGAGGATTAAACTAATAAGGACTAACAAGAACAGGTGCAGACAGAACGAATATAATCATTACAGTATCAAAATATATCATACAATTAACACATAATGTGCTTCAAATGGACAACAACACCATAAACGTATAAGCTAAACACTCATTACCCACTAAATGCAGAGTTAAATGTCAATTTAATAAAATATTAACATTTACTTACATTTGTGTACTGTCTCTTTGTGTGGTGCATGGTAAAAACAAACAAACATGTAAATATGTAACCATAGCAACATCTCAAATAAATGACATCCTTTTAAAACAATCTCGAGGACAAATGTCACAGTAGCGTCAGAACCTGAGGGTCTCCAGGTGGAAGTTTAGGGCTGAGTGAAAGATACTTTGATGTTCTTACTAAACCTGTAGCTTCTACAGTTTTTTTTTAGCTGAATTATACGCTGCATTTGTAGAAGCAATGTGTCATAGATGCATCTTTTTGGGTCTCGGGCGCTGCTGAATCAGGGCTGTATCTATTGTATCTTAGTATTTAATTTCACGCTACACAAGCATTCTCTAGACGCCTTAGTTCCCTTTTGTTGTCACTCCGAGTTATGTCAGATGACGACGAATGGGGTTTCGCTTAGAAAGCCTATCGACTTCGAGTATTACAAAACGAGCCAATGGCAAAGAAATGCCATGGGTCTTTAGAATTTGCATGGCATAACTCCGCCCCACCTCGTGGGTATAAAAGGAGGACGCCGGCAACATGCAGATTGTTTTCTTTTCGGAGCCAAGAGTATCTCTTCACTCCACAGCCATTTCTGACTTCACTCTACGAGACAAGCCACTCTCCGGTGTTGGTGTGACGGTGATCTCCAGCGAGTTCACACTGCCTGTTGATCTGTGCAGTGATCTGCCAGTGAGTGTGTTTCTCCCTGCTCGCTTCAACATCGCAGAGTTTTTTCTCTTCTCACAAAAGAGCTTGCACGCGGCACGTCTTTTTAAAGACGGCTTGCCCGTGCATTTCTGGTTGCGGGCGATTCATTTCTGATTCTGATGGGCACATTCTCTGCTCTGCAAGTTTGGGCTTGATCATGCTAGACCGGCGTTTGTGGATGACTCATGTTCTCTCTGCGGGAACATGATCATCGCGTCATTACGGTCGAGACTCAATGATCTGGTTAGAGAGATAGTCCCCTCATCCACACCCCGATCTACACCCTCCACGAGAGGTGGTACTTC
Organism: Siphateles boraxobius; assembly: GCF_051911475.1. Lineage (NCBI taxonomy): Eukaryota > Metazoa > Chordata > Actinopteri > Cypriniformes > Leuciscidae > Siphateles > Siphateles boraxobius. Next base: position 34,427,161 of record NW_027508722.1, read on the forward strand.
GGCTGGTGGCCAGGGTGACCTGAGGGTGATGGTGTGGAACAAAACGCAGACGACTCGTCCTCGGCCCACGCCCCCCTCTTTATTGGCGCAACCCGTTAGCGATCACGTGACGCCCACGGGCCCATCTTCAGACCCCCGCGGGTTTGTCTTGACGTTCCAGAATTGGATTTGATGTCCATTGCATCACAGGGTGGGCAATAAGCTTCAGGAAGTGAAGATTCGACAGTGCTGTCACTTTCGGGTGTGCATATGGCATTTGTCGAGTCAGATCCTGAGATGACGTCCATGCTTTCCCAGGCCGCCGCGAGCATCGGATAGAGTGGAACCCTCCACCCTGTCCTGAGCACTCGCTGCTGTACGATTGGTTTTTGGGCATGGCCGCTGACACTCGTCGCCATCTAACCCCAATACCTTTCTTCCCGGATGTGCATGAGGAGATCTCGAAATCCTGGAAGACCCCCATGTTTTCCGCGATCCCTGCTTGATCTCCTCCGCATTTCCTCCCCTCGACGGGGCCGCTGCCCATGGGAACACTGGGGTCCCCCCGGTTGAACGCTCTGTTGCGATTCTATTGTGTCCCCTAGTGCTTCTTCCCGACGCAATCCTAAGCATCCGTCCGAAGCCTGTAGTTTTTCGTCTACACTTGTGGCGAAATCCTATAGAGCCACAGGACAGGCAGCCACCTCACTGCATGCCACGGCCATTCTGCTGGTCTACCAACCCAGATGCTCATGGACATGCACGAGGGCAGGGTTGACCTAGGGGTCTTTAATGAACGTGCCTTGCTCTCCGAACGACGAAAGTGGCCGCACGCTCCCTGGATCAGGTGATGTCCACCATTCAAGCCTGTGGCTGAACCTGTCCGATGTGCAGGATGTCGGGCGGACTCGTCTGCTCGACACCCTCATATTCCAGGTCGAACTCTTTTCGGTGCGGTTGAGGGCTTTGCCCAACAGTTCTCAATCGCCCATGAGCAGACTGAGGCATATTCTGCCCGCTCTAAAAAAGCCCCGCCGTTGGCTCAGATCCCTCAGTCTGCCCACCGCCGAGGGCACCCTCCCACGGCTCCCACCCTGCTCGTTCACCCGGGCTGCCTCTGGAAGCTGCAGGAGGACGCCACAACCCTCTCCAGTCCTGCCCCCCACTAAATGCCTGGGGGACGTCTGTGCCCTGATGATGTCCCCTTGGTGTGACTCCGGAGTGTGGCTTCCTCTTGGGCTCTAGCGCATGGCGCCTCGCTAACAGACATCTGCAGAGCTGCAGGCTGGGCGACAGCCAACACATTCGCCAGATTCTACAATCTCCGAGCGGAGCCTGTGTCCTCTCATGTACTCGCTTCAACCAGATAGTACTGGACCCACTCAGGTGACATCACTTGCTCGCCATTCCACTCCACAGACTGGATACGTGCGATATATTCTTCAGACGAGCTTCCACGAAAGCCCTGAGTTCCTCAAGCACTTCTGACGTCGACGCCAGTGTCTATTGCCTGTGCATTGGCTAGGTGACTTCCGTGTGCATGGTCCCCTCTCTGTGCAACCCCCACATGTGTATTTCCACTGTAAGCCTCTCTAAACATGTGTCTTTCCCGTGGCAAGCCACATTGCCACCCCTGGGGTTGAAATATTCCACCTGCGGCTGGACACCCCAGTGTTCTCCATATGCATCCCTCCGGGTCATATGTGTATTTTCTAAGTCCTGCATGTTGCTGGCGTCCTCCTTTTACACCCACGAAGTGGGGCGGAGTTACGCCATACAAATTCCACAGACCCATGGCATTTCTTTGCCATTGGCTTATTTTGTATACTCAAAGTCGGTAGGCTTTCTAAGCGAAACCCCATTCATCGTCATCCGACGCAACATCTCTGTTCCCTACTCAGGGAACGAGGGTTACATACGTAACCGAGACGTTTTTTTTAGTTAAAATGACACCAAGACAATCAGAACAGAAAATAACTGTTACCTAAACATTATTTACACATTTAGAACCAACGCTTTTAGTTTTTAAGATAAAAAAACCTGGAAACCAATCTCCCATATAAACACTAGCCTACTTTGTTTTTACTGTGGCCATAAAAACACTATATGATTGTTACTTTTTTATTTAAATCTTTGTTACTGTGACAAAATGAGATATGTATCTCTTTGAAGCGTGACATTACATCAATCTGTCTGTCTTCATTCTCCATTCTTCTACATCCGTGTCATGGTTGCACACGGTTGCTTTGGAAAAGTCCAACAATAACAATCAGTTCCGCTACATACATGTGTAGGGCTGAAATAAGTTAACAATGAGCAGAACTGAACCTATTCCCTTGGCATGGGGTCAATTTACTTTATCAGCATATGTGTCTCATGACTGAAATAAGTTAACAATAAGCAGAACTGAAACTATTCCCTTTGCATGAGGGCAATTCACTTTATCAGCATATGTGTCTCACGCAATCTTTAGAGGAGATGTGTGTGGTATAGCGTGAGTACATTTTCTGTCATCTTTGCAGGACTGTGATATGAAGAGTGTGCAAAGTAACATATTTCAGCAACAGTGTGAACGTGAATAGCACATAACAGGCACAATACCGGTATAAACATGAATATCTATATGTTCAATATGCGTCGCATGACTAAACTTGCGTCATTGTTTTTACATAACTCAGTTTTGACAATCCACACTACGCGAAAAGTGCGTTTTAAAATATATCCATTTGTTATCCATTATTTATATTTGGAGAGGTTTGTTTTCATTAATAAAAATGCTGTCTCAGTGTGGACGGAAGGCCAAAACGGAGAGAAAAAGATGCGTTTTGAAAAATGAAAACATATTAGTGTGGACATGGCCTTAGCCAAGTATTGTTTCCCTGTATCCACTGTTGGGAAGATCATGTTCAGAGTGCAATGCCATTGTTATGGATTATTTGAATAAACTGCATTTGGGTTCCCTTTCGTTGTCACTCCGAGTTACGTCGGATGACGACGAATGGGGTTTCGCTTAGAACACCTATCAACTTCGAGTATTACAAAACGAGCCAATGGCAAAGAAATGCCATGGGTCTGCGGAATTTGCATGACGTAACTCCGCCCCACCTCGTGGGTATAAAAGGAGGACGCCAGCAACAGGCAGATATGTTTTCGCTTCGGAGCCAAGAGCATTTCTTCACTCCACAGTCATCTCTGACTTCGCTCTACGAGACGAGCTTCTCTCTCCGGTGTTGGTGTGACGGCGATCTGCAGCGAGCTCACAGTGCCTGCTGATCTGTGCAGTAATCTGCCAGTGTGTGTGTGTCTCCCTGTGCGCTTCAACATCGCGGAGTTTTTTCTCTCCTCTCATAAAAGAGCTCGCACGCGGCACGTCTTTTTAAAGACGGCTCGCCCGTGCATTTCTGGTTGCAGCGGACTGGTATCGGACTCTGATGGGCACGAGCGCTGTCTAGTGTGTTTGATCATGCTTGAACAGCGCTCGTGGGTGACTCATGTTCTCGCAAGGGAACGTGATCATCGCGTCATAAATAGGTCGAGACTCGGTGAACTCGCAAGAGTGAGAGTCCCCTCATCCACCCCCCGATCTCGGCGGGTGGCCAGGGTGACCTGAGGGTTACGGTCTGGAACAAGGCGCCGACTATGTGTCCGTGACCCCAGCCCCCCTCTTCAATGACGGTGCCCGCTAGTGAACTGCTGATTCCCGCGAGTCTACCCTCTGGTGGCCCGCGTGTTTCAGTTGAAGCTACAGAGGAAGATGCCATGTCTGTTGCAGCATCACTAGGTGGGCTTGAGTCTTCTGGAAGTGAGGGCTCGTCACAGCTGCCACCTTCCGGTGTGCATACGGCTGTGCCTGAGTCTGATCCGGAGATGACGGCCATGCTTTCCTGGGACGATTGGTTTTGGGTAAGGCCGCCGACCCTCGTCCGTGGCAAACCCCAATACCTCTCTTCCCGGACGTGCATGATGAGATCTCGAAGTCCTAGAAGACCCCCTTGTCTTCTCAGGACCGCTCGCTGATCTCATCCGCCTTTCCTCCCCTCGATGGGGCCGCTGCCCTTGGGTACACTGGGGTTCCCCCGGCTGAACGCTCTGTTGCGATGCTATGTGTCCTCAGAGTGCTTCTTCTCGGCGCAATCCTAAGCACCCGCCCGTGGCCTGTAGGTTTTCGTCTACGCTTGTGGCGAGATCCTATAGCGCCACGGGACTGGCAGCCGCCTCACTGCATGCCATGGTCATTCTGCTGGTCCACCTGACCCAGATGCTCATGGACCTGCACGAGGGCGGGACTGACCCAGGGCTCTTCACTGAGCTGCGCGCCGCCACTGACCTTGCTCTCTGAGCGACGAAAGTGGCCGTACGCTCCCTGGGTCAGGTGATGCTCACCAGTCTGTGGCTGAACCTGTCTGATGTGCTGGATGTCGCGCGGACCCGTCTGTCCGACATTCCCATATCCCAGGTCGGCCTCTTCGGCGGTGCGGTTGAGGGCTTGCCCAACAGCTCTCAGCCGCCCATGAGCAGAGTGAGGTTGATTCTGTCCCGACGGCCCCGCCGTCCGCTCAGATCCCTCGTCTGCCCACCGCCGAAGGCGCCCTCCCGCGGCTCCCACCCCGCCCGTTCACGGGCCGGCTCTGGGGGCCGCGGGCGGACGCCACAGCCCTCTCCAGCCCCGCCCCCCGCTAAACGCCGGGTTAAGCGGCGCTCGTGAGACGGGCACCTCGGCGATGGAGCAGACTGAGGTTGATTCTGTCCCGACGGCCCCGCCGTCCGCTCAGATCCCTCGGTCTGCCCACCGCCGAGGGCGCCCTCCCGCGGCTCCCACCCCGCCCGTTCACGGGCCGGCTCTGGGGGCCGCGGCCGGACGCCACAGTCCTCTCCAGCCCCGCACCCCGCTACACGCCGGGTTAAGCGGCGCTCTTGAGTTGGGCTCCTCAGAGATGGGACTCAGTTCTTTCCAGGAGTTGGTAGCAGGACCACTCCTTTCCCCGGGGAGGGCCGGGGAAGAATCCTTATTCTCCAAAGAGCTGATTCTCCCGTCTCTGAGCACAGAGTTCTCGGACGTCACAGAGCGCCGCCCACAAGCCGTGCTCTCCTCGTCCCCCTCTGTCCCAGAGGTGGTTGACATGGCGTGCCGTCCACGGACCGCTTCGCCCCTGTCCCCCTCTGTCGCCAGACCCCTGGCAGAGCAGGCCCCCGCGGGACGACCAGCCTGGTCCTCCCCTGGCCCCTCTGCCAGGGCGCGGTTGCTAACTGTGCCCCCACATCGGGCCGCTATGCCGTCCACGTCTGGGCCAGTTACTCCGCTTCGCTGCCCCTCCGGGGGGACGCCTGTGGTCGCATGATCCCGCTGGTTCAGTTCCTGGGAGCCTGGTTAGAGCTTCCCCGTCTGTCCCGCTGGGTCGCGCGGACCATCAGGCTCGGCTATGCGATTCAGTTCGCACGGTCTCCTCCCCACTTGGGGAGTCCGCTCCACTTTTGTTGGTGGCTATGCCCCCATCAGGAGAGCAGAGATTGCCACCCTGCTGGCGAAGGGCGCAATCGAGACTGTCCCTCCAGCCGAGATGAGGTCAGCCGGCTTCTCAGCCCCTACTTCATTGTCCCTAATAAAACCGGTGGGTTACGGCCAATCCTGGACTTGCGCGTGCTGAACCGCTCCCTTCACAGGATGCCGTTCAAGATGCTCAAACGCGTTTTCGAATGCATACGGCCTAGGATTGGTTTGCAGCGATCGACCTGAAGGACGCCTACTTCATGTCTCTATTCTCCTTGACACAGACCGTTCCTTCGGTTTTCTTTCAGGGGCAGGCATCCAGTACGCGGTTTTCCCTTTCGGGCTAGCCCTGTCTCCTCGCATCTTCACGAAGGTCGTCGAGGCTGCCCTTGTTCCCCTTCGGGAACACGGGGTTCGCATCCTGAGTTATATCGACGACTGGCTGATCATAGCTCACTCTCGAGTTCAGGTTGCGAACACAGGGACCTAGTGCTTCGGCACCTAGCTCGTCTGGGCCTTCGGGTCAACTGGGAGAAGAGCAAACTTTGCCCCGTGCAGAGGATCTCTTTTCTCGGTATGGATATCGACTCGGTCGCCATGTCCGCGCAGCTTACGAGCTAGCGCGCGCGCAGTCACTGCTGACTTGCCTGAAAGATAGAACAGTTCGAGGGCAAGAGTGCGGTTCCACTGAAACTTTTTCAGAGGCTCCTGGGCATATGGCTTCTGCAGCCGCGGCAACGCCGCTCGGATTGCTTCATATGAGACCGCTTCAGCTTTGGCTTCGCGACCGAGTCCCGAGGTGGGCATGGCAACACGGCACCCTCCGAGTAACAGTTACTCCGACCTGCCGTCAGACCTTCACCCCGTGGTCGAACCTCAGTTTTCTACGGGCCGGAGTGCCCCTGGAACGAGCTTCGCGGCATGTTGTTGTAACGACAGATGCCTCCTCCACGGGCTGGGGTGCCATGTGCAATGGACGTGCTGCCGCGGGCTCCTGGACAGGACCCCGTCGCCTCTGGCACACCAATTGCCTCGAGTTGCTGGCCGTACGTCTTGCTCTGCGCCGCTTCCGGGCCGTGCTCAAGAACCAACACGTACTAGTCCGTTCAGACAATACCGCCACTGTAGCGTACATCAACCATCAAGGTGGTCTACGCTCCCGCCGTATGTCGCAACTCGCCCGCCACCTCCTCATATGGAGTCAGAAGCATCTGAGGTCGCTTCATGCCATTTACATCCCTGGAGCCCTGAACTGTGCAGCCGACGAGCTCTCACGGCTTCAGCCCCTCCCGGGAGATTGGCGACTCCATCCCCAGTCGGTTCAGCTGATTTGGGACCAGTTCGGGGACGCACAGATAGATCTGTTTGCCTCTCACGACTCGACCCATTGCGCCCTGGGCTATTCCCTGACCGAGGGCACGCTCGGCACGGATGCACTGGCGCACAGCTAGCCGCGGGGCCGCAAATATGCGTTTCCCCCAGTGAGCCTTCTTGCGCAGACCCTGCGCAAGGTCAGGGAGGACGAGGAGCAGGTCATTGTGGTCGCGCCATACTGGCCCGCCCGGACCGGGTTCTCCGAACTAGTACTCCTCGCGACAGCACGTCCCTGGCCGATTCCCCTGAGGAAGGACCTCCTTTCTCAGGGACGGGGCACCCTATGGCACCCTCGTCCCGATCTTTGGAACCTCCACGTGTGGCTCCTGGACGGGACGAAGCAGGTTTGAGTACCCTTCCACCTACGGTGGCGGCTACCATCACTTCCGCTAGAGCGTCGTCCACGAGACACGTCTACGCGTTGAAGTGGAACCTCTTCGTCAACTGGTGCTCTTCTCTTCAAGAAGACCCCCGGAGATGTTCGATTAGTGTCGTGCTTTCCTTCCTTCAAGATAGGCTGGAGCGAAGGCTGTCTCCCTCCACCCTGAAAGTCTATGTTGCCGCTATTGCCGCACACCATGACCCAGTCGAAGGTAAGTCTGTTGGAAGGCACAACCTGATCATCAGGTTCCTGAGAGGAGCGAGGAGACTGAATCCTCCTCGTCCTCCTCTCGTTCCCTCTTGGGACCTCTCAGTGGTTCTAACTGCCCTGCGGAGTGCTCCCTTTGAGCCTTTGCAATCAGTGGAGCTTAAGTTCCTGTCTATGAAGACAGCGCTCCTGGTTGCATTGGCCTCCATCAAGAGGGTGGGGGACTTGCATGCATTCTCCGTTGACGAAGCGTGCCTGGAATTTGGGCCGGCTTACTCTCACGTGTTCCTGAGACCCCGGCCTGGATATGTGCCCAAGGTTCCTACCACTCCCTTCCGGGACCAGGTGGTGAACCTGCAAGCGCTGCCCCCGGAGGAGGCAGACCCAGCCTTGGCACTGCTCTGTCCAGTACGCGCCCTCCGCGCCTATGTAGACAGGACGCAGTGTTTCAGGACCTCAGACCAGCTCTTTGTCTGTTATGGTGGGAAGCTGAAGGGAAAGGCTCTCTCCAAGCAAAGGTTGTCTCACTGGATAGTGGACGCCATTGCCTTGGCATACCAGCAGCAAGGTCGACCGTGCCCCCTTGGTGTGACCGCCCACTCCACCCGGAGTGTGGCATCCTCTTGGGCTCTAGCGCATGGTGCCTCGCTAACAGACATCTGCAGAGCTGCAGGCTGGGCGACACCTAACACATTCGCCAGATTCTACAATCTCCGAGTGGAGCCAGTGTCCTCTCATGTACTCGCTTCAACCAGCTAGTACTGGACCCGCTCAGGTGTCTTCGCTTGCTCGCCATTCCACTCCACGGACTGGATACGTGCGATATTCTCCTCAGGTGAGCTTCCCCGAAAAGCCCTGAGTTCCTCCAGCACTCCTGACGTTGGCGCCAGTGTCTATTGCCTGTGCGTCGGCTAGGTGCCTCCCGTGTGCATGGTCCCTCCTCTGAGCGACCCCCACATGTGTATTTCCACTGTAAGCCTCTCTGAGCGTGTGTCTTTCCCTTGGCAAGCCACCTTGCCACCCCTGGGGTTGAAATATTCCACCTGCGGCTGGACACCCCAGTGTTCTCCATATGTCTCCTTCGGGTCATATGTGTATTCTCTAAGTCCCCCCCCTCTGGGTTGGCAGTAATTGCATATTTCCCCTAAACTTTGGGATATGCTCCCCAGTGTACCTTGGTATTCCTGTGCTAAATAGGAGTCCTTCGTCCGTGCCAGTCTCACGACAGGGATCTCAGATTTACGCAGGGCACTGGAAGACAGCTGAGAAGGTGGCGTGATTAGACTGGTAACCCCATTCGTCGTCATCTGACGTAACTCGGAGTGACAACGAAAGGGAACGTCTCGGTTACGTATGTAACCCTCGTTCCCTGAGTAGGGAACGGAGACGTTACGTCTGCCTGCCACTTTCCGCTGTACCGCGGGGATCGCCTGAGCTCAGTCTTGGCTCCTCAGCGAAGAAACATATCTGCCTGTTGCTGGCGTCCTCCTTTTATACCCACGAGGTGGGGCGGAGTTACGTCATGCAAATTCCGCAGACCCATGGCATTTCTTTGCCATTGGCTCGTTTTGTAATACTCGAAGTTGATAGGTGTTCTAAGCGAAACCCCATTCGTCGTCATCCGACGTAACGTCTCCGTTCCCTACTCAGGGAACGAGGGTTACATACGTAACCGAGACGTTTTCCACGCTTGCTTTCATCGGACATACATTACAAGGTGTGGACACAGCAGTCACACTCATGTGTGTGGTATAGTGTGAGTCAGTGATGGACTGACAATCAGACTATTATATAAAGATGTAGGGGTATAACTTCCCAACATAGTGATTATTTGCCAATGCAACAGCTGGGAAAAGCCTAGAAAACACAATCAGTGTTTCAGTGCTGTCTATCATGTCTCAAAGCCTTGAAATTTGCAATAACATTTAGTTCAGTTGGTAGGCCCTTTAGATCTTATTCACAGCAGCACCATCTTTGATTTTTGAGAATGTGAGGGATAGACATTCATCTCTTCAGTGGGTTGCACTATTATTTAAAGGGCACATATCATGCAAAATCACTTTTACATGGTGTTTGAACATAAATATGTGTTGGCAGTGTGTGTACACAACCACCCTATAATGATAAAAATCCACCAAGTGATTTTTTTAATATCCTCATAAATCATAAGCAGTGTCTTGTTAAAATCATTTATCAAATCAAATCAAATCAAATCCTTTTATTGTCACACAACCATATACACAAGTGCAACAGTGGGTGAAATTCTTAGGTGCAGTTCCGAGCAACATAGCAGTATGACACGATGTGACGAAAACAATTACAGCAAACATCAGATTTACAGTACCATATACACTAACAGAACAATAATAATATACAATGTACAATATACAACAGTTTACAATATACAACAATATACAATATACAACAATTTACATATACAACAGTATACAAAAATACAAAAAGAGGTAATTATACATAGAGTAGATACTCGTAAGGTGCAAATATATATATATATATATATATTATGTAAATGCAGTAGGTTATGTTGTGCTGTGTTGACAGTTAGAATGTTTATGGTTATTGATTATGAGGGATCAAGAGTTTAGAAATCTAATTGCTTGTGGGAAGAAGCTGTCATGGAGTCGGCTGGTCTGTGTCCTGATGCTGCGGTACCGCCGGCCTGAGGGTAGCAGTGAGAGCAGCCCATGGCTCGGGTGGCTAGAGTCTCTGATGATCCTCCGAGCTTTCTTCACACACCGCCTGGCATAAATATCCTGGAGGGAGGGAAGCTCACCTCCGATGATACGGCTGGCAGTGCGCACCACCCTTCGCAAGGCTTTGCGGTTACGGCTGGTAGTATTGCCATACCAGGCAGTGATGCAGCCAGTCAGGATGCTCTCGACGGTGCTGGTGTAGAACTGTGTGAGGATGTGGCGGTTCATTCCAAACTTCCTCAGCCGTCTCAGGAAGAAGAGGCGCTGATGAGCCTTCTTCACGACGGCCTCAGTGTGGACGGACCATGTGAGTTCCTCTGTGATGTGGACACCGAGGAACTTGAAGCTGCTGACTCTCTCCACCGGTGCTCCATTGATGGTGATGGGGCTGTGTTCTCTGTCGTTCTTCCTGAAGTCGACCACTAGCTCCTTGGTTTTGCTGATGTTGAGGGAGAGGTTGTTCCTCTGACACCAGTGCGTCAGAGTGAGCACCTCCTCTCTGTAGGCCGTTTCATCGTTGTCGGTGATCAGACCTACGACCGTAGTATCATCAGCAAACTTGATGATGGAATTAGAGCTGTGAGTTGCCACGCAGTCATATGTGTACAAGGAGTACAAGAGTGGGCTGAGAACACAGCCCTGTGGGGCTCCAGTGTTGAGGGTCAGTGATGAGGAGATGTTGCTGCCTATTCTAACCACCTGGCGTCTGTTTGACAGGAAGTCCAGGATCCAGCTGCACAGCAAGCTGTTTAAGCCCAGAGCCCGGAGTTTCACATCAAGCAAGGAGGGCACTATGGTATTGAATGCTGAGCTGTAGTCTACAAATAGCATTCTCACATATGTGTTCCTCTTTTCCAGGTGGGAGAGAGCAGTGTGTATTGTAGATGCAATAGCATCATCAGTGGAGCGGTTATTGCGGTATGCAAACTGCAGTGGGTCCAGTGAGGAAGGTAGAACAGAGCAGATGTAATCTCTGACTAGTCTCTCAAAGCATTTACTGATGATGGGGGTCAGAGCAACAGGGCGCCAGTCATTTAAGCAGGTGATGTTGGTTTGCTTCGGTACAGGTACGATGATGGACGTTTTGAAGCATGTGGGGACTACAGACAAGGAGAGGGACCAATTGAAAATGTCCGTAAAAACACCAGCTAGTTGGTTCGCGCACTTTCTGATGACGCGGCCCGGAATACCGTCTGGACCCGCGGCTTTACGGATGTTCACCCGACGGAAAGATCGGGTTACATCCGCTACAGGGACGGAGAGTGTACTAACCTCTGTAGCTTCAGCCGCGAGAACTCTCTCCGCGAGGGGGATGTTAGTTCCCTCAAATCGAGCATAAAAAGTGTTCAGCTCATCTGGGAGAGAGGCAGTGTTGTTCACTGTGGAGTTTATGTTTCCTTTATAGTCCGTAATGCTATTAATTCCCTTCCACATGCTTCTAGAGTCGGTGGTGTTGAACTGTCCTTCAATCTTGTCCCTGAATTGGCGTTTTGCTGCTCTGATAGTTTTTCGGAGGGCATAACTTGCTTGTTTTTGCTCCTCCGCACTCCCGGAGTTAAAAGCGGAGGTCCGCGCGTTGAGTGCTGCACGAACATCGCCATTAATCCATGGTTTCTGGTTCGGGTAAATCCGTATTGTTTTGATCGGAACAACGTCTTCTACGCACTTCCTGATGAAACAGGTTACGCTATCAGCATAAGCCTCGATGTCGTCATCAGAGGCCGACCGGAACATCTCCCAGTCCGCGTGATCAAAACAGTCCTGAAGCATAGAGTCTGATTGGTCCGACCAGCACTGGATCGTTTTGAGGGCGGGTGTTTCCTGTTTCAGTTTCTGCCTGTAAGCGGGCAGAAGGAGAACGGAAGAGTTATCCGATTTGCCAAAAGGTGGGCGGGGGAGGGATTTGTAGCCATCCCGGAAAGGGGAGTAGCAATGATCCAAAACCCGGTCCCCTCGTGTGTTAAAGTTTATGTGTTGGTGGTATTTAGGTGCTATTTTCTTAAAGTTGGCTTTGTTAAAGTCCCCGGACACAATGAACGCGGCCTCAGGGTGTGCGGTTTCCTGCTCGCTTATTTCCCCATACAGTTCCTTTAGTGCCCGGTCTGTGTCGGCTTGTGGGGGAATGTACACAGCCGTGATAATGACCGCTGTGAATTCCCTCGGTAGCCAGAATGGTCGACACAGAAGCATGAGAAATTCCAGATCAGGAGAGCAGAAAGACTTGATAGAATGTACGTGCCTCTGATCACACCAGGATTTGTTGATCATAAAACATACACCTCCACCTCTGCTTTTACCTGAGAGGTCTTTAACTCTATCCGCTCGGTGCACTGAGAACCCCGCGGTTTCGATGGCCGAGTCTGGAATCTCAGCAGACATCCAAGTTTCTGTAAGGCAGATAATGCAGCAGTCCCTCGTCTCCCATTGGAAAGAGATCCGCGCTCTCAACTCACAGAGCTTGTTGTCTAGAGACTGAACGTTTGCTAGCAGAATACTGGGAAGCGGGGGTCGATTTGCACGCCGTCTTACTCTGACGAGAACGCCGGCTCTTCTTCCCCTTCTCCGGCTGTGTTTCCGCGGCCAAGCTGCCCAGACAAAGGGCTCCGCTGCCGTGTTTGTAAACAGCGGGGCATCACTGAAGAAATGAAAGTCCGGTTTTCGGTGTTCGATTGCGGAACCAATGTCCAAAAGTGTTTGTATGTTGTACTAAATAAGACAGACAACATCCAAGACAAAAAAACAAAAGAACTGTAAACAGAACAAACAAAAAACTACCATGTTGTGACGGAGCTCGCAACGCAGCAGCCATACTCGGCGCCATCTACGCTACCAGAAAAGGCTAACTTGCCAGAACTATTTAAACTAATTAAACTATTTAATTAGTTTTGGTGCAGATTTTAACAGCAAATTCAAAACCACAAACATAATTTACCAAACATTTTATTGAAAACTGTATTATTGTTAATTTAAGTCAACTTTGGCTTCAAATGGCTTTCAAAATCATCCAAACAGACACTCTGAACACCCATTACACACTGTGAGATTGAAAAATAATAAGATCATAACCTCGTACTGTCATGTCTAGTTTTGGTTCAGAATCAGAATCAGAATCAGAATCACTTTATTCGCCAAATGCATCAGCAGACACACAGGAATTTTATATGGCATTCAGTAACACACATGTAGCATGTAGCGTCTCATATGTGCGTGGAGAGTTTGTGTGTGCGCGCATCTCGTTCTCGTGTGTGTAGAGTTTGCGTGCATGTGCGTGAGCAACTTGTGTCGTTGTGCATTCCATATGTACTTGTTTGAGCATTCAGCAGTATACATGTATGTTTGACTACTTAATATATGTGTATGCAAGTGTTTCATATATGTGTGCGTGAATGAAGTTTGATTTAAGCCCTAGACGGCGGTATGGCGCCTCATATGAGGGTGAAAGAGCGTGCGCGCGCGAGAGAGAGGGACGCGCTACGGCGCTCTGCAAACAAATACGATTGTAAATAGGCTCAGTGAAAAAAACAACAATAATAATTAAAAAAAAACATTCGAAAATCAATGTGTGGCGGTCAGCGTTGATATTGACATCCAGTCTCTTTGGTAGAGAGAGAGAGAGAGACGAGGAAAACAAAACAAGCATGCAAATGGAAATTATCGCGGCCGGAAAAATTATCGAGCTCATTTTTTTTATCGTGCGATTAATTGATTTATTGATTATCGCGACAGGCATAAACAAGCGTCTCTTGAAAATAAAACAGCCGACGGGAAACTTCCCAGGGGCTCAGTAGAGGAACGGCCTGACGCTCCGGAGAAGATACGTTCCACAAGGTGTGACACGCTACCAGAAAAGGCTAACTTGCCAGAAGGTTTAGTGGGACCTAGCTCTATTGTCTGTGTCCAGATCCGGTCATGAAAGGGGATGTTTCCATTGTGGTCGGCACAAACACCTCTATAGTTCGAAGACTATTCCATTTGTGCAAAACACATAGAGGAGACCATTTTCTTAACACCCTGTCTGTTCATCCAGTAATAAAAGAAGCTTATGAAAAGCTAACCCTAACCCAAACATTGGAGGAACATGAGCAGCGCCTTCTTAAAGTCCTCGACAGATTGAAGGAGGAAGGGTTGAAGATATCGTTGGATAAATGTCAGTTCTGCTGCCCCTCTGTTACTTACCTTGGCCACATTGTGTCTAGAAATGGCATTGCTACAGACCCTACAAAGATTGAGGCGGTGAAATCATGGCCACGCCCAGAAAACATTACTGCTCTTCGTTCCTTCCTAGGCTTCTGTGGATATTACAGCCGGTTTGTAAAGGATTTCTCCCGAGTCTGTTATCCACTCAACCAGCTGCTTCGGGGCTGCATGGTGGCTGGAAAGACGGGGAAAGGGGTCAAGAAAAATAAGGACATCAAAGAGCAAAGGAGAGCACAAGCAGACACAGCCACAAAAGATTGGTACCATCCTTCTGAGACTTTTGGGGCCAGGTGGGATAAAGACTGTGAGAAAGCTTTTGAGGCTCTGAAGAGAAGTCTTACAGAGGCGCCTGTGCTGGCAATCGCCAACCCAAACCTGTCATATGTGCTGCATGTTGATGCGAGCAGAGAAGGATTGGGAGGTGTCCTCTATCAGGATCAGGGAGAAGGTTTACGCCCAGTTGCTTTTGTCAGCAGAAGCCTCTCTGCAGCAGAAAAGAATTATCCCACACATAACCTCGAGTTTCTGGCGTTGAAATGGGCTGTTGTCAACAAATTGCATGATTACCTCTATGGAGTCAAGTTTGAGGTCCATACTGACAACAATCCATTAATGTATGTTTTAACTACAGCTAAATTGGACGCGACAGGGCATCGATGGTTGGCAGAATTGTCCACGTATGATTTTGGTCTGAAGTATCGGCCTGGAAAACAGAATGTGGATGCGGATGCATTGTCACGCCGTCCTCATACCAATCACAATGTTTCACATGAGAAGGAAACACTACTTGCCACCACAGTCCAAGCCGTCTGTCACATGTCCAAAGTCAGAGTACCTCACTGTCACCGGTGCAGAGCTGTAGATCTCATGGGCTCATCTAAATGTGCGGTGCCCAGAGCCTATTGCAACTTGTCCTTTCTGAACACTCAGCAGTTGCCCAAATTAAGCGCAGCAGAATTATCAAATTCTCAGCAGAAAGACCCATGTATTGGAGAAGTGTGGCGTGCTATCATTCAGAAAAGTGCCAACCACGCAAGAAAAGAGAAACATCCTGATGTGTCATTGTTGTTAAAAGAGTGGGAGAAGCTAATTGTCAAAGACTCTGTGTTGTACAGAATGAGCCATCCACCAAACAAACCAGCTCGGCAGCAGCTGTTGCTCCCACAAGAGTTCAGAACAACTGTGCTTCAGTCGTTGCATGACCAATCGGGCCATTTGGGGGTTGACAAGACATACGGCCTGATACGAGAGAGGTTTTACTGGCCTCGCATGAAAGTTCATGTTGAGCGGTACTGCAAGAGCTGTCCCAGGTGTATTCAGAGGAAGACACTGCCTAAAAGAGTTGCTGAGTTGTCACATCTTAACAGTGATGGACCGATGGATCTCGTCTGTATGGATTTTCTGACGATTGAGCCTGGCACCAGAAATATCTGCAATGTGCTCGTAGTTACAGACCATTATACGAGATATGCCCAAGCTTTTGCCACTAAAGACCAAAAGGCATCGACTGTCGCTAAGGTCCTGTGGGAACAGTACTTTGTACACTATGGTTTGCCAAGAAGGGTGCACTCAGATCAGGGCAGAGATTTCGAGAGTCGCCTTATCCATGAACTGTTGAGCATGCTTGGCATCAAGAAATCCAGGACCACTCCCTATCACCCTCAGGGTGATCCACAGCCTGAGCGTTTTAACAGAACTCTTCTAGACATGCTTGGAACTTTGGAGACACCAGACAAAAGTAAATGGAGTAAACACCTCAGCCATCTTGTACATGCGTACAATTGCACAGTGAATGAGGCAACAAGATATTCTCCATACTTTCTTATGTTTGGACGAGAAGCTAGGCTGCCAGTAGACGTGACATTCGGGGTCTCAAGTGATGGCACCTCCACAAAATCCTACTTGAGGTATGTCAAAAACATGAAAAGTGAGCTTCAAGCTGCCTATCAATTGGCTGGGAGGATGGCGGAGAAGAAAAATAAAGGGAACAAACAACGCTATGATCAGAGAGTCTGTTTCTGCCCATTAGATTCCGGGGACAGGGTCTTGATCCGAAACCTTGGCTTACAAGGGAAGCACAAGCTGGCTGATCGGTGGAAATATACTCCTTACATTGTGGAGAGTCAACTGCCTGGTTTGCCCGTGTTCAAGCTGAAGCCCGAGAGTGGACATGGCTCTGAAAAGATACTGCACCGCAATCACATTCTGCCGATCGGACAGGAAGTGCAGCTGCGGCCTGAGATGAACAAGGAGCCCCCGAAACAAAGAAGGAGAGCCAGTAGACGGCTCAAAACAAAGAGAACCGAGAGCTGTGATACTCCTTCCTTACTAGCGACTGAACAAGATAAGATGGAGGTAGCATCTGACTCCGAATTTGATGAAATGGGTGTATGGCATGACTATTATGCACCACGAGAGTTGCCAGAACCAGAACCTCAAAACATTGATCACTCTGAGCCTTTCAGTCTGGATTTGGATCTGGCTGTGTTGACAAGTAACTCTGAAACAGATGAGACTTCAGCCAAGGAACCTGCTGCAGTGAAGGACAATGACCATTTGATACAAAATGTGACTGCAGAAATTGTGGAACGAGAAAGTGACAATGAAATACAGACGTCAGACGAAATAGCTGAGAGACCAAACAGTGTAACAGAAAGCCCTGACAAGACAACTCGACCTCAGAGACTAAAGAAAGCACCAACCAGACTAACTTATGACTTTCTAGGGACCCCAACGTCAGTGGCAGTTGGTACACATAGTGCTACTGTAGTTGAGATGAATGACAAGAAAGGTTCTTCAGTCCTATCTCCTATTAAGAGATATAAAAGTTATTTGTACAAGTGGATAAGTTAAGGGGAATGTTAATAATCTTCCTAATACAATCTTTTAAGAAAATGTATTGGTTTTCTTGACGGTGATTTAAAGTGTTAGACATGTCATGAGGGCATGACCATTTTCTTGTGGGTGGAGAATGTAGCACCCTGATGAAATTTATATTGTTTAATTTGTGTTCTGTTAACAAATACAGTATCCTGGAATACGGGCCAGTTCAATTGCCCTGGTGTGTATGTGTAACGCATTTTCGTATTAATACATGTGTTAATTCAGTTATAAATAGTGAGATGTTGAAATATCTTTTTTTTTTGTGAGTAACCTTTGAACCCTCTGTCACTTTATTTCGTATTGGATGGCCAGGTGTCAGTTTCGTTAGTTATCCAATCAGTGCCATCCAGAGAGCAGTTGACAGCCTACCGGATTGTTGGGGGGGCGGGACTAAAAACAGCGAGACGGCGAAAGTACGAGAAAAGAAACAGAGAGATAGCTACGAGCTAGTTGCAAGGTCTGTAAGAGTGAGACATTACTGTTCATTAGAGTTAAGAACCAGTGGGGTATTCTTTTGTTGTGTAAACGTGTAACCATGTTAAAACGGGAGGGTGAGATTTATTCTGGAGCTGTTGAATCTGCAACGGAGATCCTACTGAAGTGAAATTACTGTATAGCATGTGTGACTGTGACGCCATAACCATGTGCGAATTGCGATGCCCAAGCCATGTGTGAACTGCGACGCTATAGCCTGAAACCCTCTTTGCCACCGAGTTTCTGACGTGCGTCAGATGCAGCCATCCATGTTGCGGCAATAGATGTGCTCGGGAATCGCGTGTAGGCCGGAGGCGTCTGTGTTTTGCACAAGGACGGACAGAGTTTCAGGACATGTTTTCTCCATTGTGTATCTCACCACTGGACAGAACGGATTGGATGGACGGTCATTGTAATCTTTCTGTCACCAAGGAACTGTGAGTACAGACAATATTTTTTCCAACTGAGCTCCAACAAGCGCGCCAACGTTGTGGTACCACAAAATCTGAGACATTTAGTAGAAAGGAAAAACCCCGGGGTATTGTTATTGTTTATTGTCATTTCATTTTGAACATGAGGACATTTTGAAAGGTTCCTCACCTAGTTCTGAAAAAAACATATAAAAATACATGTTGAGTATAACCTTCACTCTTTGTGGTCTGATATCTAAGTGTGTGGGATTGGATTGACATTATCTTATTTATTTATTTTCAAACAAGGGTTATAGTGGCTATTTCTAGGTGCATGGGAGTTTTATGCTCACAGTGAACAAACAAACAAAAGACACAGTATAGCTATATTTAAGCTACCCAGGCCTCTTTGCACTCTAGTCAGAGTTTCATGTCTGAAGTTTAATTGTTGCGTGTAAATCCAAATTCTAAATCTTAGTAACCCTTCACCAATTCGTGTCCCATGCATATGATAAATCCTAAACAAAGTGGAATTGTGTTGGAGGGTTACAAAACTCGAACAGTGAGGCACTGGATCAGCTATTCAGGAGGGATATGGCTCTTGGAAAAAAACAGTTGAAATGGCATGAGGTCCTCGTCCTCATTGCCCTATACCTTCTTCCTGAGGGAAGCAGCCTAAAAATGTCACTTGCTGGATGAGACTGATCAGCAGCAATTTTAGCTGCCCTCTTCCTGACTCTGGCCTCATACAAGTCATTGATTGACAGCTGCCTCTGTCCAGTCAGCCTCTCTGCTGTGCGCACAATGCGCTGCAGTCTACTCTTCGCCTGGGCCGATGCTGAGGCAAACCATACGGTAATAGATGTTGAAAGAAGGCTTTCCACAGTGGCTCTGTAAAACCTAGACCGAACAGAGCTGGAAATGTTCAGTTTGGTCAACTGCCTTAGGAAAAACATTCCACTGTGAGCCCTCTTGATAATGGAGGAACTGTTTTCTTCCCATTTCAAGTTGTTAGTGATGACAGTGCCTAGGAATTTGAATGACTCCACCTCCTTAACAACAGAGCTCTTGATGGTTAGGGGTGGGAGAGAGACGGGGGTTCTATGAAAGTCTATCACCATTTCCACTGTCTTTTGTTGGTTGAGCTCCAGATTGTTCTTATAACATCACGCAACCAGATGAGACACTTCCTGCCTATAAGCAGACTCGTCATTGCCCTTAATGAGGCCGACCAAGGTGGTATCATCTGCAAATTTAATCAACTTGATGGAGCAATTATTGGAATTGCAATCACTGGTGTACAGGGAATAGAGAAATGGTGACAGCACGCACCCCTGAGGTGCTCCAGTGTTGGTGGACCGAGGATCAGACATGTGCTGGCCAAGCCGAACATGTTGCTGTCTGTTGCAAAGAAAATCCATAATCCATCGGCACTCCCATCAGTTAAAGCCCTGCATTTCAGCCCGAGCCCGACAGGCCCCGACTTATTTACGCCCCTAGGGCCGGGCCTCGGGCCAATTTTCACGTCATAGTTCACATGTGGGCCGGGCCTCGGGCCTTTTTTGGGTTATCCTTTTTATATTTTTAGACATTAATTAAAAGAAAATACGAGAAGTTGACGTCGACGATAGAAAAACAAACATAAAAAGACATTTCATAACCCTTTCATAATCTTATAATTACAATGACATATGACTGAGATGACAGTCTCACGCACGCACACAGAAGGTTTCTCCTCAGCGCGAGCTGTGCGACCCACGATTCGCCTCATGTGAAATTGAGAATATTAAGAGAAAACAGTGAGAGACTATTCTAACTTTTCGTTTGATTGGCTTTAGACTTCCTGCTCAGCTACTGTTCGGACGCTCTCGCTTACTGCTCCGCGCTTTGCTCTATCGCTTTTATATTTCTACATTTTATCTCCTATTATCATCTAATTTTAACTTCAGCAAATCAGCACAGTGCTCAAACGCTTGGATTACTACAAAAAAAGCAGAATTATTTTATTCGACCAGCCTCCCACTGAAAGCTTACATTCCTGGGAAGAGAAAACACAACTGCCTACATTCATAAGGATAAGAAAATGCCTCCTCTGGAATCTACTTGCTGCTCCAACTGCCACAGACTTTTACAAAGGAATGCAATTCTTGAAACAAAGTTAATTGCGGGACCACCAAACCAGACGGAACACACAACAGAGCTTCGTCATGGACGTCCTCAGCATACAGCCGGTGAGTCCCATGAATCTAGTGTTTCTCGACAGGCCATACTGAGTGTAGAGAAACAAGCCGATCGTTTTACTAATCGATGGCACAAACAGGGTGCGAGACCCAAAGGCACTCGAGACATCAGATTGTCACGAGCATCATATATTACTGCAGTAGCATCCTCTACCCCAGAAACGGCTCTGACAAGGACTGCAAACATTGGTCTCCTACCACCGCCTATACATCTTGAGAACAGATTTGAAGTATTAATGAATGAGGAATCCCCAAATTTGATGAATGTGATCGCACACAGACTGAATCAGCCAGTAGCTAACACTGATGCTAACTGGGGCTCAAGGTCGACCAGACAGCGGCACTCAGCTCACAGTGCAGCCGGGCACAGGACTCTGATAGTGGGCGACTCCGTAATCAGAAACATTAATAGCAGGGATACAACAACGTGCTGCCTTCCACAAGCAACAACATCTGATGTAAACAGGGAACTTGAGAACATTCTGATGAAACATAAGACTGCAAATCGACTCATCATTCATGTGGGGAAGAATGATATTCATAAAGAGCAGTCGGAACTTCTTAAAAAGGATTTCAATGAACTATTTGAAACACTTAAAAGACTGAAAGTTCAAACATTCATCAGTGGACCACTCCCAGCAAGAGGAACAAATAGGTTTTCACGGTTGCGTGGGCTTAATACATGGCTGCAAAAAACCTGCAATATAAAAGGAGTGAACTTTATTGACAACTTCAATCTTTTCTGGAGTCAGAGGCAACTGTTTCAACAGAATGGCCACCACCCAAACAAACTTGGTTCAAGAGTGCTAAAGGACAATATCTACTTCTCCCTCCGTCATCCTTCTGCAATGTGTGCCAATCCACTCAACCTGAATGGCACACACACACCTGGATACAGTAGGAATGACCACAGGATTTCACTTCAGCACCTGAATGGACATGCGGTTGACACATCACACAAGGACAGTGATAACACCACTCAGCCACAACAACCTCTGCTCACGGACACAATCTCAGCTGAGCCCTGCCCACAGAGCTCACCACAGACAGACTGTGACATACCAGCACTGCTCCAAGATACAGCACCCAAGGACGACTTTCTGGAAAACAGCCAGGGAAACCAGGACAGCATATTACAGCCTCCAATAACACCAGAGCAACAATCCTTCTCACCGGAAACGTTATCACTCTCTCCAGCATCTCCACTTCTGTGCTTCTCAGAGAAAATGGAACAACTGGTGCATGCTGGAACTAGACTATCCCACTCTTTTGCTGCGAGCCCCCAGATACCAACCAAAAAACGCCAGGCCCCACAACCACCAAAGCCTGCGGGCCCAGCTCGCCCTCCCCCTCCTCCTGTGAGAGCTCTTCGGCCTCTGCCACAGCGCCAGGGCCCACACCCTCCTCCAGCGGCTCGAGGTGAACCAAAAACAACTGATACCAGCTCTCAGTGACCTGTGTCGGGTCCCCGCTATGATAACAATAACTTTCTCAAATGTTTACAGAACAAGCGGGAACCCAGTGTGCCTGTATCTTTTTCTGTTGCTGTTCGATTACATGATAGAAAGTCTAAGGCCTTCAAAAGCCGTACAGCAAACCCATCTAATCTGGTGCCTATTACACGACATACTAAGATTGCTGTGGGGACAAAATGTAAGACTGTTAAGTTAGCACTTTTAAACATCCGTTCACTTAAAAATAAATCACTTTTAGTCAACGACTTAATAACCACATACAACCTGGATTTTATGTTGCTAAATGAAACTTGGCTAGAAGAAAGTTGCCGTGCAACAGTCCTCAATGAAACAGCCCCTCCTAACTTTACTTTTATGAGTTTCTGCAGAGCTGTCAGAAGAGGCGGAGGTTTAGCTGCTCTTTATAAAGATGTCTATCAATGTAAGCAAATATCATTTGGGAATTACCCGTCTTTCGAATATCTGGGTATTGTGTTAAAAGGTGCTCCACGCATTTTACTTATCATCGTTTACAGGCCTCCAAAATACTCTCCAGCTTTTGCTGAGAACTTAACAGAACTGTTATCAACAATTTCCTCAGAGTTTGACTGCTTTGCCATTGCTGGAGATTTTAACATTCACATAGATAATGCAGAAAACAATATGGCAAAAGAAATCAAAACTGTTTTAAAAACTTTTGATCTGACTCAGCATGTACATGGACCCACACATAATCGTGGACACACTCTAGATTTACTTATCAGTAAGGGTCTAAACATTTCATCAATTGTTATTAAGGATGTAGCACTGTCTGATCATTTTTGTATTTTCTTTGATATATTGATCTCTCCTGCCATTGAAGCTAGATATGTGTCTGTCAAGAAGAGATGCTTAAATGAGAACACTAGTGTACTATTTATGAAGGCTATATCTTTAACACCAACCATATCTGCTGACTCTGTTGATTTTCTCCTTGATTCTTTTAACTCAAAAGTTAAGAGTGTAATTGATGATATTGCTCCTGTGAAAGTCAGGAAGAAGAGTGGCAGACAAAAAGCACCTTGGAGAAACTCAACAGCAGTGCAAAATATGAAAAGACAATGCAGAAAAGCAGAGCGCATGTGGCGGAAGACAAAACTTGTAGTCCATTATAACATCTACAAAGACAGCATCCATGCTTTCAATAAGGAACTAAGCAAAGCTAGACAGACTTTCTTCTCGAATATTATAAACAGCAATATAAACAACACGCGCACTCTTTTTGCTACTGTAGAGAGACTGACAAACCCCCCAAGCCAGATTCCCAGTGAAATGCTCTCAGTGAGAAAGTGCAGTGAGTTTGCTTCTTTCTTCTCTGAGAAAATCAATAATATCAGAAAGGTGATCAGCTCATCCTTGAGTTGCGCTGGGGTCAGGCAGATCAGACAACAGCCTGAGAAAGTAGCCACTATGTCTGATTTCGAAGAAATTGATGGCAAAATTTGGGAAGAAACCGTACAGCACCTAAAAACATCAACCTGCGCCCTTGACGCACTTCCCACATCTTTTTTCAAAAATGTGTTACACAGCTTAG
The DNA here is from genome assembly GCF_051911475.1 of Siphateles boraxobius. Lineage (NCBI taxonomy): Eukaryota > Metazoa > Chordata > Actinopteri > Cypriniformes > Leuciscidae > Siphateles > Siphateles boraxobius. Next base: position 34,450,536 of record NW_027508722.1, read on the forward strand.
AAGCAGATCTCCTAGAAGTGGTAAATGCCTCACTTCTCTCTGGGAGTTTTCCGACCTCCCTGAAAACTGCTGTTGTCAAAAAGAGCAATCTGGATAAGACCATATTAAACAACTATAGACCGATCTCAAATCTTCCTTTCATAGGCAAGATCATTGAAAAAGTTGTGTTCAATCAGCTGAACAAATTCTTAAGCTCGAATGGATACTTTGACCATTTACAATCTGGTTTCCGACCGCACCACAGTACAGAGACCGCGCTCATAAAAATAATAAATGATATTCGCTTAAATACTGATACAGGCAAATTATCAGTGCTGGTACTACTCGACCTCAGTGCTGCATTTGACACTGTCGATCACAAAATACTTCTTGACAGGCTGGAAAACTGGGTCGGGCTTTCTGGGATAGTCCTAAAATGGTTCAGGTCATACTTAGGAGGCAGAGGTTATTATGTGAGTATAGGAGACCATAAGTCTGAGTGGACATCCATGACATGCGGAGTCCCGCAAGGCTCAATTCTTGCGCCACTCCTATTCAACCTGTACATGCTCCCAATGAGCCAAATAATGAGAAAGAACCAAATCGCTTACCATAGCTATGCAGACGACACACAGCTCTACTTAGCCCTATCGCCTAACGATTACAGCCCCATTGACTCCCTTTGCCAATGCATTGATGAAGTAAACAATTGGATGTTGCCAAATCTTTCTTCAGTTAAACAAAGACAAAACTGAAGTCATTGCGTTAGGAAACAAAGATGAAGTTCTCAAGGTGAACGCATACCTTCAGTCTAGGGGTCAAACAACTAAAAATCAAGTCAGGAATCTGGGTGTGTCTCTAGAGTCAGACCTTAGTTTCAGTAGTCATGTCAAAGCAATTACTAAATCAGCATACTATCACCTGAAAAATATTGCAAGAGTTAGATGCTTTGTTTCCAGTCAAGACTTAGAAAAACTTGTGCATGCTTTCATCACCAGTAGGGTGGATTATTGTAATGGACTTCTCACTGGCCTTCCCAAAAAGACCATAAGACAGTTGCAGCTCATACAGAACGCTGCTGCTAGGATTCTGAGCAGAACCAGAAAATATGAACACATCACACCAGTCCTCAGGTCTTTACACTGGCTGCCAGTTACATTTAGGATTGATTTTAAAGTATTATTACTGGTATATAAATCATTCAATTGTCATGTCTGCTGCAAGGAATACTGGAAGCAAAAGCGAGTTACTCTTTTATTAAAGAAGTAGTCAGAATTAACACGGGAACAGCACAGTGCAGCCGATGGTGAGTGACGCAGGGACTAGATGATCAGGATCCGTGGTAGGGTGCAGTGAAGAGGTGAAGACAGCGTAGACTCAAAACCCACACGACACGATGACGAAGACGATGATGGTGAATACGACGAAAAACTGGAACATCAGGCAGGACAGGATACAGGAACGCCAACACCAAGGACATCAAGACAAACGATCTGACAATGATGAGGAAACAGTGGTAAGAATATATAGGGTGATGAGATTGCGTACAGCTGGTGACGAAAAGATGATCAGCTGGAGCGGATCAGGAGTGCCAATCATTCACGCCCACACGCACGTGCAATCATACAACAACATAAACACGAGACTAGAAGAGACCAGAAAATACATCTACCGTGACAGTACCCCTCCCTCTAAGAACGCCTCCTGGCGTTCCCAGACACTCTTACCTGTCGATTGTAATCATCGATAAGGGAGTGATCCAGGATGTCTCTAGCAGGAACCCAACTTCTCTCCTCCGGACCGTAACCCTCCCAGTCCACCAAGTACTGAAATCCGCGTCCCCTCCGTCTAGAGTCGAGAATACGATTGACCGAATATGTGGTCTCTCCATCTACGAGCCGCGGTGGAGGAGGGACCGGGACGGGCGGGTTAATGTGTGAATGAAACACTGGTTTAATTTTGGAAACATGAAACACGGAATGAACCCTCCTGTACGCTGGAGGTAATTTGCGGCGGACTGCCACCGGGCTAAGGATCTTAGTGACAGTAAACGGGCCAATGAATTTACGGGAGGCCTTGACCGGTGGCGATCGGCCTTGGCCTTGGTGCGCGCCCCCACCTGGAGTAGAGTCTCTCGGGCTCTAGTCCACGTGCGGTGACACCTCTGGACGAAGGCGTGGGCGGAGGGGACCGCAACCTCGGATTCCAGACTGGGAAATAAAGGTGGCTGGTAACCTACACTACACTCAAACGGAGATAGGCCCGTAGCCGATACTGATAACGTGTTGTGCGCGTACTCAACCATAGACAGTTGTTGGCTCCACGAGGAAGGATTCTTGGAGACCAAACATCGCAAAACTCTCTCCAAATCCTGGTTGGCTCTCTCGGTTTGACCATTGCTCTGGAGGTGAAACCCAGAGGACAAACTAACCGTCGCCCCCAGTAACCTACAAAACTCTTGCCAAAATTTGGACACAAATTGGGGACCCCTGTCGGAAACCACGTCTGTCGGGAGGCCATGTAACCGAAAGACGTGATCTACGACTGCCACCGCCGTCTCCTTAGCTGAGGGTAATTTGGGTAAGGGAACAAAATGGGCCGCCTTCGAGAACCGGTCCACACAGTTAAAACCACTGTGTTACCCTGAGAGGGTGGGAGGGCGTTAACGAAATCTAGAGCGATATGGGACCAGGGTCTCGAGGGGACCGGCAGTGGCTGAAGTAACCCGTCTGGAGGTGCTATGGTGTTGCTAGGGTGATTTAAGGTATTTTGGGTGGTTGCTAGGGTGTTCTGGGTGGTTGCTAGGCAGTTGCTAGGGTGTTCTGGTGGTTGCTAGGGTGTTGCTAGGGTGTTCTAGGGTATTTTGGGTGGTTGCTATGGTGTTGCTAGGGTGATTTAAGGTATTTTGGGTGGTTGCTAGGGTGTTCTGGGTGGTTGCTAGGCAATTGCTAGGGTGTTCTGGTGGTTACTAGGGAGTTGCTAGGGTGTTCTAGGGTATTTTGGGTGGTTGCTATGGTGTTGCTAGGGTGATTTGAGGTATTTTGGGTGGTTGCTAGGGTGTTCTGGGTGGTTGCTATGCAGTTGCTAGGGTGTTCTGGTGGTTGCTAGGGTGTTGCTAGGGTGTTCTAGGGTATTTTGGGTGGTTGCTATGGTGTTGCTAGGGTGATTTAAGGTATTTTGGGTGGTTGCTAGGGTGTTCTGGGTGGTTGCTAGGCAGTTGCTAGGGTGTTCTGGTGGTTGCTAGGGTGTTGCTAGGGTGTTCTAGGGTATTTTGGGTGGTTGCTATGGTGTTGCTAGGGTGATTTAAGGTATTTTGGGTGGTTGCTAGGGTGTTCTGGGTGGTTGCTAGGGTGTTCTAGAGCATTTTGGGTGGTTGCTATGGTGTTGCTAGGGTGTTTTAAGGTATTTTGGGTGGTTGCTAAAAAGAAAGAAAGATTGAAAGAAAGATTAGAAAGAAATAAAGATGGATAGAAAGATTAGTTAGAAAGAAAGAGAGAAAGAAAGAAAGTGAGATAGAAAGATTAGTTAGAAAGAAAGAGAGAAAGAAAGAAAGAGAGATAGAAAGATTAGTTAGAAAGAAAGAAAGATTAGTTAGAAAGAAAGATTAGTTAGAATGAAAGAAAGTTAGAAAGTAAGATTAGTTAGAAAGAAAGAAAAAAAGAAAGATTGAAAGAAAGATTAGAAAGAAAGAAAGAAAGATAGAAAGATTAGTTAGAAAGAAAGAAAGAAAGATTAGTTAGAAAGAAATAGATTAGTTAGAAAAGAAAGAAAGAAAGATTAGTTAGAAAGAAAGATTAGAAAGAGAGATAGAAAGAAAGATAGAAAGATTAGTTAGAAAGAAAGAAAGATTAGTTAGAAAGAAAGAAAGATAGAAAGTAAAATTAGTTAGAAAGAAAGATAGAAAGATTAGTTAGAAAGAAATATAGAAAGATTATTTAGAAAGAAAGAGAGAAAGAAAGAAAGAGAGATAGAAAGATTGTGTTCATAAGTGTATGAATTCATGAGTTCATAAGTGTATGAGTTTACAAGTTTATGAATTCATGAGTTCATAAGTGTATGAATTCATGAGTTTATAAGTGTACGAGTTTATGAGTTTAGAGTTTATAAGTTTAAATGAGTAAGAGTTCAGAGTTTATTAATTTATGAGTTTGAGTTCATAAGAGTTTGAATTCATGAGTTTATAAGTGTATGAGTTTATAAGTGTATGAGTTTATGAGTTTAGAGTTTATAAGTTTAAATTAGTCTAAGAGTTCAAGTTTAGAGTTTATTAATTTATTATGAGTTTAAGAGTTTAAGTGTAGATAGATAAGTGTCATAGATATATGAGTTTATTAGTTTAAATGAGTCTCAATGGCTCATATAGTATATAGAATGGCAGTTTGATTCAGTCTAGGGCTTCAAGGTGTTTAGATTTGAATTTTTGACAGTTGGGGAGTTTGAAAATCTGAACATTCCGCCATGTTAAGTCAATGGGAGTTTTTTCCGAGTTTGATCGTCATTTTTAGGAAAACCGTAAGTCCGATCAGTTAGAAAAGATATAGCACACTAAGTCAGAACAGTCTGAGTGTCTGAGCCGAGTTTGGAGTTTGTAGAGTTAAAGCTCTAGGAGGAGATAGAGTTGGAAATTTTAGTCTCAGAAAAAGAATAATAATAATAACTAGAAAAAAAAGTTTGATGAGACAAACTTTAAGTTGGCTTGAGAAAGCCGAACCAGAGAGTTTGAATAAGTTTAAAGTAGTTTGAAGTTTAAAGTAGTTTGAAGTTTGATAGATGGATTAGTTACAAAGAAAGAATAGTTAGAAAGAAAGAAAACGATTGGTTAGAAAGGAAAGATTAATTCAATTCAATTCAATTCAAATTTATTTGTATAGCGCTTTTCACAATACACATTGTCTCAAAGCAGCTTTACAGAAATTGCATTTCGGAAATGTACATAGAAAAATACAGTTAGTTAATCAAGTATTAATTTATGGCATAACATATCGCCGGCTTTGAGTCGTCTCTTCACAGGCGTCGAGTCGTCTCTTCACAGGCGTTGGGGCATCTGAAGTCTCCGTGAGAGGCTGGATACAAACTGGAGCTGACGAACGCTATTTACCTCGGGACTAGCGTCCCGAGATAACAGCAGAAAGGCAGATGGGAAATAATTAGCATAGCTGATGTTCATAATGTTAATGCATTCGAACCGATTCAGCAGTATCAAAGGTTAAGCATTAAGTGAATGCTTGGTTAAAGAGATGCGTCTTTAATCTAGTTTTAAACTGGGACAGCGAGTCTGAGGCTCGTACAATATCAGGAAGGCTATTCCAGAGTTTAGGAGCTAAATGTGAGAACGCCCTCCCTCCTTTAGTGGACTTAGATATCCTAGGAATGACCAGAAGCCTCGAATTTAGTGATCTTAAAGAGCGCGATGGATTGTATGGCGATAGAAGGTCTGTTAAATACACAGGAGCTAAACCATTTAGGGCTTTATAGGTCAGTAGGAATACTTTGTAATTGATACGTAACTTAATAGGTAACCAGTGTAGAGATGATAAAATAGGTGTTATATGATCATATTTTCTTGATCTAGTAAGAACTCTAGCAGCTGCATTTTGCACTAACTGTAGCTTGTTAATTGAGGATGTAGGACAGCCAGCTAATAAAGCATTACAGTAATCTAGTCTCGAGGTCATGAAAGCATGAACTAACTTTTCTGCATCAGAAACAGATAGCATGTTGCGTAGCTTAGCAATGTTTCTAAGGTGGAAAAAGGCTGTTCTTGTAATATATGAAATATGATTTTCGAAAGTCAAGTTGCGGTCTAGTATAACACCCAGGTCTTTTACTGTAGTGGATAAAGTAACAGGACATCCTTCTAAATTAAAGTTGTATTGTAAGGGATTTTGTGGGTAGTTTTTTGGACCAATAAGTAGTACCTCCGTTTTATCTGAATTTAATAGCAGGAAATTACACGTCATCCAGCATTTTATATCATTTAGACACTCTGTTAATTTAGATAAGTTAGTGTTTTCATCTGGTCGTGATGAGATATATAATTGAGTGTCATCAGCATAACAGTGGAAATTAATTCCATGTTTTCTTATAATATTACCAAGTGGCAGCATATATATTGAGAATAGCAGAGGGCCTAACACCGATCCTTGCGGCACTCCATAGTCTACTGACGTTATCTTTGATTTTTCCCCATTTAGACAGACAAAATGGTAACGGTCTGATAAGTAAGATCTAAACCAGCTTAATGCCTGTACCTGAACACCAGTGTAGTTTTGTAGTCGATCCAGGAGTATTTTATGATCGATAGTGTCGAACGCAGCGCTTAGATCGAGTAGAACTAGTATTGAGATACAGCCTTGGTCAGAAGCTAAAAGTAAATCATTTGTAATTTTAACTAGCGCAGTTTCTGTGCTATGATGCGGTCTGAATCCCGACTGGAATTTTTCATAGATATCATTTTCTTGTAAGAAAGAGCACAATTGAGCGGACACAATTTTTTCTAGTATTTTAGACATAAATGGAAGATTTGAGATGGGTCTGTAATTTGCTAAGTTATTTGGATCTAATTGCGGTTTCTTAATGAGAGGTTTTATTACTGCCAGCTTGAATATTTTTGGAACATGACCTAAAAATAAAGACGAGTTAATAATATTAAGAAGAGGCTCTTCGACTACAGGTAACACTTCTTTCAGTAGTTTAGTGGGTATTGGATCTAATAAACATGTTGTTGGTTTCGATGCAATGATAAGTTTATTTAGCTCTTCCTGTCCTATAGTTGTAAAGCGGTGTAGTTGTTCTAGAGGGGCCATAATTGAGGCTGAATCATAAGACATCATAGAGGATTGTATATTTACAATTGTGTTTCGGATGCTTTCTATTTTCTCATTGAAGTAATTCATAAAATCATTACTACTATATTGTAATGGAATATTTTGCTCTGGTGATGTTTGTTTATTTGTTAGTCTAGCCACGGTGTTGAATAAAAACCTTGGATTATTTTGGTTATTTTCTATTAGTTTGCGGAGATGCTCAGCCCTTGCTGCTTTTAGAGCCTTTTTATAACGTGACATACTGTCTTTCCACGCGATTCTAAAGACCTCTAAATTAGTTTGTTTCCATTTACGCTCTAAGTTACGAGTTTCTCTCTTGATTGCATGCGTAGCACTGTTGTACCATGGTGCTTTAGTTTTCTCTCTTACCTTTTTTAATCTAATTGGTGCAACAATATCTAGTGTACTAGAGAACATGGTGCTCAAACTGCTAGTCATTTCCTCTAGTTCATCTGTTTGTTTGGGTGCACTGCGCAGCTGAGATAGATCAGGTAAGCTATTTGAGAATCTATCTATAGTGGTTGGAAGGATTGTTCTGCCTGGTCGATAACGTTGCGCAACGTGACAAATTTCAGCAGTACGTATTATACAAGTTACCATGTAATGATCAGTGAGATCATCACTTTGCGGTATAATATTTATATCAGTTGGATTGGTTCCATATGATATAATTAAATCTAGTGTATGATTTAGACGATGAGTGGGACCGCTGACGTTTTGCGTGACCCCAAAGGAGTTTAATAAATCTGTAAACGCAGTCCCTAACGCATCATTTGTATTATCTACGTGTATGTTAAAGTCTCCAACAATTATTGCTTTATCGACATTGACCAATAGATCTGAGAGAAAGTATGCAAACTCTTTTAGGAAATCAGCATAGGGCCCTGGAGGTCTATATAGGGTAGCCAAGGCTAGAGATAATATGGATTTGTTTCTTGCATCTAAGAGCGTAACATTTAGCACAAGTACTTCAAACGAATTAAACCTGTGACCTGTTTTCTGAGTAACATTAAGAATATCTCTATAGATTGTTGCAACCCCGCCGCCACGACCGATCAGACGGGGCTCATGCTTATAACAGTATCCTGGTGGAGTGGACTCATTTAGACCGAAATAATCATTTGGTTTAAGCCAGGTTTCAGTAAGGCAAAGTACATCGAAACTATTATCTGTGACCATTTCATTTACAATAACCGCCTTAGGTGTGAGCGATCTAATGTTTAGAAGACCTAGCTTTAGAAATTGTTTTTGTTCACTGATATTTAGATTTTCTGGTTTAATTACAATAAGATTTTTGCTAGATCCTACACTAGATTTATTGTTTGGCCTCACTAAGCGAGGAATAGACACAGTTTCTATATAATGTTCTACACTACTTATATCAATTAAGTTGGGACAGCAAAGACTGTGATTTGGACTTTGACTTACTAGTCATATGGTGTGTAACGTCTTGGAGATGTTGTCGGACAGAACAGCCGCTCCGATTCTGCTGGGGTGCAGGCCATCAGCACGGTAGAGCCTAGGTCGCTCCCAGAACAGATTCCAATTATTTACAAAGAGCAGTTTCTGTTCATTACACCATGACATTAACCATTCATTTAGAGCAAATAATCTACTGAACCTTTCTTGTCCTAGTCGGTACGTGGGAAGCGGTCCAGACACGATGATAGTTGCTTCAGGCGATGTGCTGCGAACCGTCTCGATCAGGCTTCTGTAGTCCTTCTTCAGAACCTCCGTCTGCCGCAGCCTGATGTCGTTCGTCCCGGCGTATAGGACCACAGCTCCGACGCGCTCGTCACCGTTCAGGATCTCGGGAATCTGTGCGGCGACATCAAGAACACGAGCACCAGGAAAACAGTGAGTGCGCACCTTACGCTTACCTGAGGTAGCACGGACATGACGGACCATGGAAGTGCCGATGATCACGGCGGCGTCACGTTCCGGCTCGCGAAGAGGGGAGAAGCGGTTCCGGGTGGAGATCTCGAAGACCGGGAGGGGGGGGGAAGTCCTTGGTCTGGTCCTGGCTCGTGTCTTCCGCTGTGGGATCACCCAGGGTCCGTGGTGTTGCCTCGGTGCCGGAGTGAATGAAGGCAGAGATGATCGCGTCCTCCTGGGCAGAGAAACGCACGGAGTAGACGAAGTCGGAGTCAAAAAGTTACTAACCACTGACTTGTGAGCATCGGCGCGTGATGTTTCGAGCGTTGATCGCCGATCTCGCAGCTCGGCTTGCTTCACCAGCAGAACGCGGATCTGTTTCTCCACCGACTCCAGCTCCAATCGTACCGAAACCAGCTCGAATGTGTCCTCACCTGCACTCAGAGGTAACGTTAGACACACATCCGATATGTTCGCCATTATAACAGATGAACAGTAAATTAGTAGTGATACTACCAATATCACTACTAATTTAGGACTGAAATGATGGATATAACACGTATCCTTTCAGTCAAACGGGTGTAAAATGAGAGGGTCGATAGGCGCGAGGCCACGCGTGAAATGCTAGCGGGCTAAAGGCTAGTAGCCGAGATTCGGAAAGTTGGATCTAAGTAGCGATATCAAAGCAATCCGATTGTTTTTTATAAGGAATAGTGTCGAGGATAAGTTCACATGATATAAAAATAGAAAGTGCTTGTTTATAAATGAGTGGTAAAGAAGAAAATCAGCGATTAATGAATCAATTCGACGGAGCTCCAAACACAAACACAGATCGCACGCGCATGCGCATATAGCAAAGATGTGAGATTAGGTAGAAAGATAAATAAATAATAGATAGATGGAAAGATTAGTTTCAATGAAAGAGATTAGTTAGAAAGAAAGAAAGAAAGAAAGAAAGATAGATTAGAAATTAAGATTAGTTATAAAGATAGATAGAAAGAAAGAAAGATTAGTTAGAAAGAAAGATTTGTTAGAAAGATAGATAGAAAGATTAGTTAGAAATTAAGATAGATAGAAAGAAAGATTAGTTTGAAAGAAAGATAGATAGAAAGAAAGATTAGTTAGAAAGACCGAAATATCGATTTGAAAGAAAGATCAGTAAGAAAGAAAGAAAGAAAGATAGAGTAGTTAAGAAAGAAAGATAGATTAGTTAGAAAGATTAGTTAGAAAGACCGAAATATCGATTTGAAAGAAAGATCAGAAAGAAAGAAAGAAAGAAAGAAAGATAGAGTAGTTATGAAAGAAAGATAGAAAAAGAAAGAAAGAAAGAAAGATGAGTTAGAAAGAAAGAAAGAAAGAAAGAAGAAAGATTAGTTAGAAAGAAAGAAAGAAAGAAGAAAGATTAGTTAGAAAGAAAGAAGAAAGATTAGCTAGAAAGAAAGAAAGAAGAAAGATTAGTTAGAAAGAAAGAAAGAAAGAATTAAATAAGAAAGAAAGATTAGTTAGAAAGAAAGAAAGAAAGAAAGAAAGAAGAAAGATTAGTTAGAAAGAAAGAAAGAAAGAATTAGTTAGAAAGAAAGAAAGAAAGAAAGAAAGAAGAAAGATTAGTTAGAAAGAAAGAAAGAAAGAATTAGTTAGAAAGAAAGATTAGTTAGAAAGAAAGAAAGAAAGAAAGAAAGATTAGTTAGAAAGAAAGAAAGAAAGAAAGAAAGAAAGAAAGAAAGAAAGAAAGAAAGAAAGAAGAAAGATTAGTTAGAAAGAAAGAAAGAAATAAAGAAAGAAGAAATATTAGTTAGAAAGAAAGAAAGAAGAAATATTAGTTAGAAAGAAAGAAAGAAAGAAAGAAGAAAGATTAGTTAGAAAGAAAGAAAGAAAGAAAGAAGAAATATTAGTTAGAAAGAAAGAAAGAAAGAAGAAAGATTAGTTAGAAAGAAAGAAAGAAAGAATTAGTTAGAAAGAAAGATTAGTTAGAAAGAAAGATTAGTTAGAAAGAAAGAAAGAAAGAAAGAAAGAAGAAAGATTAGTTAGAAAGAAAGAAAGAAAGAAAGAAAGAAAGAAAGAAAGAAAGAAAGAAAGAAAGATTAGTTAGAAAGAAAGAAAGAAGAAAGATTAGTTAGAAAGAAAGAAAGAAAGAAAGAAGAAAGATTAGTTAGAAAGAAAGAAAGAAAGAAAAAGTAAAAAAGAAAGAAAGAAAGAAAGAAAGAAAGAAAGAAAGAAAGAAAGAAAGAAAGAAAGAAGAAAGATTAGTTAGAAAGAAAGAAGATTAGTTAGAAAGAAAGAAAGAAAGAAAGAAAGATTAGTTAGAAACAAAGAAAGAAGAAATATCAGTTAGAAAGAAAGAAAGAAAGAAATATTAGTTAGAAAGAAAGAAAGAAAGAAAGAAAGAAGAAATATTAGTTAGAAAGAAAGAAAGAAAGAAAGAAAGAAGAAAGATTAGTTAGAAAGAAAGAAAGAAAGAATTAGTTAGAAAGAAAGATTAGTTAGAAAGAAAGAAAGAAAGAAAGAAAGAAAGAAAGAAAGAAAGAAAGAAAGAAAGAAAGAAAGAAAGAAGAAAGATTAGTTAGAAAGAAAGAAAGAAATAATTAGTTAGAAAGATTAGTTAGAAAGAAAGAAAGAAAGAAAGAAAGAAAGAAAGAAGAAAGATTAGTTAGAAAGAAAGAAAGAAAGAAAGAAAGAAAGAAGAAAGATTAGTTAGAAAGAAAGAAAGAAAGAAAGAAAGAAGAAAGATTAGTTAGAAAGAAAGAAAGAAAGAAAGAAAGATTAGTTAGAAAGAAAGAAAGAAAGATTAGTTAGAAAGAAAGAAAGAAGAAATATTAGTTAGAAAGAAAGAAGAAATATTAGTTAGAAAGAAAGAAAGAAAGAAGAAATATTAGTTAGAAAGAAAGAAAGAAAGAAAGAAGAAATATTAGTTAGAAAGAAAGAAAGAAAGAAAGAAAGAAAGAAAGAAAGAAAAAGAAAGAAAGAAACAAAGAAAGAAGAAAGATTAGTTAGAAAGAAAGAAAGAATTAGTTAGAAAGAAAGATTAGTTAGAAAGAACGAAAGAAAGAAAGAAAGAAAGAAAGAAGAAAGAATAGTTAGAAAGAAAGAAAGAAGAAAGATTAGTTAGAAAGAAAGAAAGAAGAAAGATTAGTTAGAAAGAAAGAAAGAAAAAGAAAGAAAGAAAGAAAGAAAGAAAGAAGAAAGATTAGTTAGAAAGAAAGAAAGAAAGAAAGAAAGAAGAAAGATTAGTTAGAAAGAAAGAAGAAAGATTAGTTAGAAAGAAAGAAGAAAGATTAGTTAGAAAGAAAGAAAGAAAGAAAGAAAGAAGAAAGATTAGTTAGAAAGAAAGAAAGAAGAAAGATTAGTTAGAAAGAAAGAAAGAAAGATTAGTTAGAAAGAAAGAAAGAAAGAAAGAAGAAAGATTAGTTAGAAAGAAAGAAAGAAAGAAGAAAGATTAGTTAGAAAGAAAGAAAAAGAAAGAAAGAAAAAGAAAGAAAGAAAGAAAGAAAGGAAGAAAGAAAGAAAGAAAGAAAGAAAGAAAGAAGAAAGATTAGTTAGAAAGAAAGAAAGAAAGAAGAAAGATTAGTTAGAAAGAAAGAAAGAATTAGTTAGAAAGAAAGATTAGTTAGAAAGAAAGAAAGAAAGAAAGAAAGAAAGAAAGAAAGAAAGAAAGAAAGAAGAAAGATTAGTTAGAAAGAAAGAAGAAAGATTAGTTAGAAAGAAAGAAAGAAAGAAAGAAAGATTAGTTAGAAACAAAGAAAGAAGAAATATCAGTTAGAAAGAAAGAAAGAAAGAAATATTAGTTAGAAAGAAAGAAAGAAAGAAAGAAAGAAAGAAAGAAAGAAGAAATATTAGTTAGAAAGAAAGAAAGAAAGAAAGAAAGAAGAAAGATTAGTTAGAAAGAAAGAAAGAAAGAATTAGTTAGAAAGAAAGATTAGTTAGAAAGAAAGAAAGAAAGAAAGAAAGAAAGAAAGAAAGAAAGAAAGAAAGAAAGAAAGAAAGAAAGAAAGAAAGAAAGAAGAAAGATTAGTTAGAAAGAAAGAAAGAAATAATTAGTTAGAAAGATTAGTTAGAAAGAAAGAAAGAAAGAAAGAAAGAAGAAAGATTAGTTAGAAAGAAAGAAAGAAAGAAAGAAAGAAAGAAGAAAGATTAGTTAGAAAGAAAAAAAGAAAGAAAGAAAGAAGAAAGATTAGTTAGAAAGAAAGAAAGAAAGAAAGAAAGATTAGTTAGAAAGAAAGAAAGAAAGATTAGTTAGAAAGAAAGAAAGAAGAAATATTAGTTAGAAAGAAAGAAAGAAAGAAGAAATATTAGTTAGAAAGAAAGAAAGAAAGAAAGAAAGAAAGAAGAAATATTAGTTAGAAAGAAAGAAAGAAAGAAAGAAAGAAAGAAAGAAAGAAAGAAAGAAAGAAAGAAAGAAAGAAAGAAGAAAGATTAGTTAGAAAGAAAGAAAGAATTAGTTAGAAAGAAAGATTAGTTAGAAAGAACGAAAGAAAGAAAGAAAGAAAGAAAGAAGAAAGAATAGTTAGAAAGAAAGAAAGAAGAAAGATTAGTTAGAAAGAAAGAAAGAAGAAAGATTAGTTAGAAAGAAAGAAAGAAAAAGAAAGAAAGAAAGAAAGAAAGAAAGAAGAAAGATTAGTTAGAAAGAAAGAAAGAAAGAAAGAAAGAAAGAAGAAAGATTAGTTAGAAAGAAAGAAGAAAGATTAGTTAGAAAGAAAGAAGAAAGATTAGTTAGAAAGAAAGAAAGAAAGAAAGAAAGAAAGAAAGAAAGAAAGAAAGAAGAAAGATTAGTTAGAAAGAAAGAAAGAAGAAAGATTAGTTAGAAAGAAAGAAAGAAAGATTAGTTAGAAAGAAAGAAAGAAAGAAAGAAGAAAGATTAGTTAGAAAGAAAGAAAGAAAGAAGAAAGATTAGTTAGAAAGAAAGAAAAAGAAAGAAAGAAAAAGAAAGAAAGAAAGAAAGAAAGGAAGAAAGAAAGAAAGAAAGAAAGAAAGAAAGAAAGAAAGAAAGAAAGAAAGAAGAAAGATTAGTTAGAAAGAAAGAAAGAAAGAAGAAAGATTAGTTAGAAAGAAAGAAAGAATTAGTTAGAAAGAAAGATTAGTTAGAAAGAAAGAAAGAAAGAAAGAAAGAAAGAAAGAAAGAAAGAAAGAAGAAAGAATAGTTAGAAAGAAAGAAAGAAGAAAGATTAGTTAGAAAGAAAGAAAGAAAGAAGAAAGATTAGTTAGAAAGAAAGAAAGAAAAAGAAAGAAAGAAAGAAAGAAAGAAAGAAGAAAGATTAGTTGGAAAGAAAGAAAGAAAGAAAGAAAGAAGGAAGAAAGATTAGTTAGAAAGAAAGAAGAAAGATTAGTTAGAAAGAAAGAAGAAATATTAGTTAGAAAGAAAGAAAGAAAGAAGAAATATTAGTTAGAAAGAAAGAAAGAAAGAAAGAAGAAATATTAGTTAGAAAGAAAGAAAGAAAGAAAGAAAGAAAGAAAGAAAGAAAAAGAAAGAAAGAAACAAAGAAAGAAGAAAGATTAGTTAGAAAGAAAGAAAGAATTAGTTAGAAAGAAAGATTAGTTAGAAAGAACGAAAGAAAGAAAGAAAGAAAGAAAGAAGAAAGAATAGTTAGAAAGAAAGAAAGAAGAAAGATTAGTTAGAAAGAAAGAAAGAAGAAAGATTAGTTAGAAAGAAAGAAAGAAAAAGAAAGAAAGAAAGAAAGAAAGAAGAAAGATTAGTTAGAAAGAAAGAAAGAAAGAAAGAAAGAAAGAAGAAAGATTAGTTAGAAAGAAAGAAGAAAGATTAGTTAGAAAGAAAGAAGAAAGATTAGTTAGAAAGAAAGAAAGAAAGAAAGAAAGAAGAAAGATTAGTTAGAAAGAAAGAAAGAAGAAAGATTAGTTAGAAAGAAAGAAAGAAAGATTAGTTAGAAAGAAAGAAAGAAAGAAAGAAAGAAGAAAGATTAGTTAGAAAGAAAGAAAGAAAGAAGAAAGATTAGTTAGAAAGAAAGAAAAAGAAAGAAAGAAAAAGAAAGAAAGAAAGAAAGAAAGGAAGAAAGAAAGAAAGAAAGAAAGAAAGAAGAAAGATTAGTTAGAAAGAAAGAAAGAAAGAAGAAAGATTAGTTAGAAAGAAAGAAAGAATTAGTTAGAAAGAAAGATTAGTTAGAAAGAAAGAAAGAAAGAAAGAAAGAAAGAAAGAAAGAAAGAAAGAAGAAAGATTAGTTAGAAAGAAAGAAGAAAGATTAGTTAGAAAGAAAGAAAGAAAGAAAGAAAGATTAGTTAGAAACAAAGAAAGAAGAAATATCAGTTAGAAAGAAAGAAAGAAAGAAATATTAGTTAGAAAGAAAGAAAGAAAGAAAGAAAGAAAGAAAGAAAGAAGAAATATTAGTTAGAAAGAAAGAAAGAAAGAAAGAAAGAAGAAAGATTAGTTAGAAAGAAAGAAAGAAAGAATTAGTTAGAAAGAAAGATTAGTTAGAAAGAAAGAAAGAAAGAAAGAAAGAAAGAAAGAAAGAAAGAAAGAAAGAAAGAAAGAAAGAAAGAAAGAAAGAAGAAAGATTAGTTAGAAAGAAAGAAAGAAATAATTAGTTAGAAAGATTAGTTAGAAAGAAAGAAAGAAAGAAAGAAAGAAGAAAGATTAGTTAGAAAGAAAGAAAGAAAGAAAGAAAGAAAGAAGAAAGATTAGTTAGAAAGAAAAAAAGAAAGAAAGAAAGAAGAAAGATTAGTTAGAAAGAAAGAAAGAAAGAAAGAAAGATTAGTTAGAAAGAAAGAAAGAAAGATTAGTTAGAAAGAAAGAAAGAAGAAATATTAGTTAGAAAGAAAGAAAGAAAGAAGAAATATTAGTTAGAAAGAAAGAAAGAAAGAAAGAAAGAAAGAAGAAATATTAGTTAGAAAGAAAGAAAGAAAGAAAGAAAGAAAGAAAGAAAGAAAGAAAGAAAGAAAGAAAGAAAGAAGAAAGATTAGTTAGAAAGAAAGAAAGAATTAGTTAGAAAGAAAGATTAGTTAGAAAGAACGAAAGAAAGAAAGAAAGAAAGAAAGAAGAAAGAATAGTTAGAAAGAAAGAAAGAAGAAAGATTAGTTAGAAAGAAAGAAAGAAGAAAGATTAGTTAGAAAGAAAGAAAGAAAAAGAAAGAAAGAAAGAAAGAAAGAAGAAAGATTAGTTAGAAAGAAAGAAAGAAAGAAAGAAAGAAAGAAGAAAGATTAGTTAGAAAGAAAGAAGAAAGATTAGTTAGAAAGAAAGAAGAAAGATTAGTTAGAAAGAAAGAAAGAAAGAAAGAAAGAAAGAAAGAAAGAAAGAAAGAAAGAAGAAAGATTAGTTAGAAAGAAAGAAAGAAGAAAGATTAGTTAGAAAGAAAGAAAGAAAGATTAGTTAGAAAGAAAGAAAGAAAGAAAGAAGAAAGATTAGTTAGAAAGAAAGAAAGAAAGAAGAAAGATTAGTTAGAAAGAAAGAAAAAGAAAGAAAGAAAAAGAAAGAAAGAAAGAAAGAAAGGAAGAAAGAAAGAAAGAAAGAAAGAAAGAAAGAAAGAAAGAAAGAAAGAAGAAAGATTAGTTAGAAAGAAAGAAAGAAAGAAGAAAGATTAGTTAGAAAGAAAGAAAGAATTAGTTAGAAAGAAAGATTAGTTAGAAAGAAAGAAAGAAAGAAAGAAAGAAAGAAAGAAAGAAAGAAAGAAAGAAGAAAGAATAGTTAGAAAGAAAGAAAGAAGAAAGATTAGTTAGAAAGAAAGAAAGAAAGAAGAAAGATTAGTTAGAAAGAAAGAAAGAAAAAGAAAGAAAGAAAGAAAGAAAGAAAGAAGAAAGATTAGTTGGAAAGAAAGAAAGAAAGAAAGAAAGAAGGAAGAAAGATTAGTTAGAAAGAAAGAAGAAAGATTAGTTAGAAAGAAAGAAGAAAGATTAGTTAGAAAGAAAGAAAGAAAGAAAGAAAGAAGAAAGATTAGTTAGAAAGAAAGAAAGAAGAAAGATTAGTTAGAAAGAAAGAAAGAAAGAAAGATTAGTTAGAAAGAAAGAAAGAAAGAAGAAAGATTAGTTAGAAAGAAAGAAAGAAAGAAAGAAGAAAGATTAGTTAGAAAGAAAGAAAGAAAGAAAGAAAGAAAGAAAGAAAGAAAGAAGAAAGATTAGTTAGAAAGAAAGAAAAAGAAAGAAAGAAAAAGAAAGAAAGAAAGAAAGAAAGAAGAAAGATTAGTTAGAAAGAAAGAAAGAAAGAAGAAAGATTAGTTAGAAAGAAAGAAAGAAAGAAGAAAGATTAGTTAGAAAGAAAGAAAGAAAGAAAGAAAGAAAGAAAGAAAGAAAGAAGAAAGATTAGTTAGAAAGAAAGAAAGAAGAAAGATTAGTTAGAAAGAAAGAAAGAAAGATTAGTTAGAAAGAAAGAAGAAAGATTAGTTAGAAAGAAAGAAAGAAAGAAAGAAGAAAGAATAGTTAGATAGAAAGAAAGAAAGAAAGAAAGAAAGAAAGAAAGAAAGAAGAAAGATTAGTTAGAAAGAAAGAAAGAAAGAAAGAAAGAAGAAAGATTAGTTAGAAAGAAAGAAGAAAGAAAAAGAAAGAAAGAAAGAAAGAAAGAAAGAAAGAAAGAAAGAAAGAAGAAAGATTAGTTAGAAAGAAAGAAAGAAAGAAAGAAAGAAAGAAAGAAAGAAAAAAGAAAGATTAGTTAGAAAGAAAGAAAGAAAGAAGAAAGATTAGTTAGAAAGAAAGAAAGAAAGAAAGAAGAAAGATTAGTAAGAAAGAAAGAAAGAAAGAAAGAAAGAAAGAAGAAAGATTAGTTAGAAAGAAAGAAAGAAAGAAAGAAAGAAAGAAAGAAAGAAAGAAAGAAAGAAAGAAGAAAGATTAGTTAGGAATAAAGAAAGATTAGTTAGAAAGAAAGAAGAAAGATTAGTTAGAAAGAAAGAAAGAAAGAAAGAAAGAAAGAAAGAAAGAAAGAAAGAAAGATTAGTTAGAAAGAAAGAAAGAAAGAAGAAAGATTAGTTAGAAAGAAAGAAAGAAAGAAGAAAGATTAGTTAGAAAGAAAGAAAGAAAAAGAAAGAAAGAAAGAAAGAAAGAAGAAAGATTAGTTAGAAAGAAAGAAAGAAAGTTAGAAAGAAAGAAAGATTAGTTAGAAAGAAAGAAAGATTAGTTAGAAAGAAGAAATATTAGTTAGAAAGAAAGAAAGAAGAAATATTAGTTAGAAAGAAAGAAAGAAAGAAAGAAAGAAAGAAAGAAAGAAAGAAAGAAAGAAAGAAAGAAAGAAAGAAAGAAAAAAGAAAGATTAGTTAGAAAGAAAGAAAGAAAGAAAGAAGAAAGATTAGTTAGAAAGAAAGAAAGAAAGAAGAAAGATTAGTAAGAAAGAAACAAAGAAAGAAAGAAAGAAAGAAGAAAGATTAGTTAGAAAGAAAGAAAGAAAGAAAGAAAGAAAGAAAGAAAGAAAGAAAGAAAGAAAGAAAGAAAGAAAGAAAGAAAGAAAGAAGAAAGATTAGTTAGAAAGAAAGAAGAAAGATTAGTTAGAAAGAAAGAAGAAAGATTAGTTAGAAAGAAAGAAAGAAAGAAAGATTAGTTAGAAAGAAAGAAAGAAAGAAAGATTAGTTAGAAAGAAAGAAAGAAAGAAAGAAGAAAGATTAGTTAGAAAGAAAGAAAGAAAGAAAGAAAGAAAGAAAGAAAGAAAGAAGAAAGATTAGTTAGAAAGAAAGAAAGATTAGTTAGAAAGAAAGAAAGAAAGAAGAAAGATTAGTTAGAAAGAAAGAAAGATTAGTTAGAAAGAAAGAAAGATTAGTTAGAAAGAAAGAAGAAAGATTAGTTAGAAAGAAGAAATATTAGTTAGAAAGAAAGAAAGAAGAAATATTAGTTAGAAAGAAAGAAAGAAAGAAAGAAAGAAAGAAAGAAAGAAGAAAGATTAGTTAGAAAGAAAGAAAGAAAGAAGAAAGATTAGTTAGAAAGAAAGAAAGATAGATTAGTAAGAAAAAAAGAAAAAAGAAATATTAGTTAGAAAGAAAGAAAGACAGAAAGAAAGAAGAAAGATTAGTTAGAAAGAAAGAAGAAAGATTAGTTAGAAAGAAAGAAAGAAAGAAGAAAGATTAGTTAGAAAGAAAGAAAGAAATAAAGAAAGAAAGAAGAAAGATTAGTTAGAAAGAAAGAAAGAAAGATAGATTAGTTAGTAAGAAAGAAAGATAGATTAGATAGATAGATAGATAGATAGATAGATAGATAGATAGATAGATAGATAGATAGATAGATAGATGGATAGATGGATAGATAGATAGATAGATAGATAGATAGATAGATAGAAAGAGATAGATAGATGGATAGATGGATAGATAGATAGATAGATAGATAGATAGATAGATAGATAGATAGATAGATAGATAGATAGATAGATAGATAGATAGATAGATAAGTTCATTAGTACATATAGAATGGTAGTTTAATTGAGTCTTGGGCTTCAGGGAGTTTAGATTTGAGTTTTTGTGTTGTACACTGCTGGGCCACCGTAGCCTTGGCTCAATTTGAACTGTTGCAATGAAAGTCAATGGGATTTTTATGATTTTTAATATTAATTTTTAAGAAATCTGAAAGTCAAATCAGTCTGAAAAGATATAGCACACTAAGTCAGAAAAGTCTGAAGGTCTGACCCGAGTTTGGAGTTTGTAGAGTTAAAGCTCTAGGAGGAGTAGCAGTCAGAAAATTTTGGTTAAGAAAAAGAAGAAGAAAAAGAATAACTAGAAAAAAGTTTGATGAGACAAACTTTAAGTTGGCTTGAAAAAGCCGGACCAGAGAGTTTGAAGAAGTTTAAAGTAGTTTGAAGTCGGATAGATGGATTAGTTAGAAAAGAAAAGAAAGATTAGTTAGATAGACAGAAAGATTGGTTTCACTAAAAGAAAGATTAGTTAGAAAGAAAGAAAGATTAGTTAGAAAGAAAAAAAGATAGATTAGTTAGAAAGAAATATAGATAGATTTGTTAGAATGAAAGAAAGATAGATTAGTGAGAAAGAAAGAAAGATTAGTTAGAAAGATAAAAGATAGATTAGTTAGAAAGAAAGAAAGATTAGTTAGAAAGAAAGACAGATTAGTTAGAAAGAAAGAAAGAAAGATGGATTAGTTAGAAAGAAAGAAAGAAAGAAATATGGATTAGTCAGAAAGAAAGAAGGATTGATTAGTTAGAAAGAAAGATTAGTTAGAAAGAAAGAAAGATTAGTTAGAAAGAAAGAAAGAAAGAAAGAAAGAAAGAAAGAAAGAAAGAAAGAAAGAAAGAAAGAAAAAGAAAGATGGATTAGTTAGAAAGAAAGAAAGATGGATTAGTTAGAAAGAAAGTTAGATTAGTTAGAAAGAAAAAAAGATAGATTAGTTAGAAAGAGAGAAAGATAAATTAGTTAGAAAGAAAGAAAGAAAGAAAGAAAGAAAGATGGATTAGTTAGAAAGAAAGAAAGATGGATTAGTTAGAAAGAAAGAAAGAAAGAAAGAAAGAGATTAGTTAGAAAGAAAGATAGATTAGTTAGAAAGAAAAAAAGATAGATTAGTTAGAAAGAAAGAAAGATAGATTAGTTAGAAAGATAGAAAGAAAGAAAGAAAGAAAGAAAGAAAGAAAGAAAGAAAGAGTGATTTGTTAGAAAGAAAGATAGATAGATTGGTTAGAAAGAAAGAAAGATAGATTAGTTAGAAAGAAGGAAAGAAAGAAAGAAAGAAAGAAAGAAAGAGTGATTTGTTAGAAAGAAAGAAAGATAGACAGATTGGTTAGAAAGAAAGATAGATTAGTTAGAAAGAAAGAAGAAAGATTAGTTAGAAAGAAAGAAAGAAAGAAAGAAAGAAAGAAGAAAGATTAGTTAGAAAGAAAGAAAGATTAGTTAGAAAGAAAAGAAAGAAAGAAGAAAGATTAGTTAGAAAGAAAGAAAGATTAGTTAGAAAGAAAGAAAGATTAGTTAGAAAGAAAGAAGAAAGATTAGTTAGAAAGAAGAAATATTAGTTAGAAAGAAAGAAAGAAGAAATATTAGTTAGAAAGAAAGAAAGAAAGAAAGAAAGAAAGAAAGAAAGAAAGAAAGAAAGAAAGAAAGAAGAAAGATTAGTTAGAAAGAAAGAAAGAAAGAAGAAAGATTAGTTAGAAAGAAAGAAAGATAGATTAGTTAGTAAGAAAAAAAGAAAAAAGAAATATTAGTTAGAAAGAAAGAAAGACAGAAAGAAAGAAGAAAGATTAGTTAGAAAGAAAGAAGAAAGATTAGTTAGAAAGAAAGAAAGAAAGAAGAAAGATTAGTTAGAAAGAAAGAAAGAAATAAAGAAAGAAAGAAGAAAGATTAGTTAGAAAGAAAGAAAGAAAGATAGATTAGTTAGTAAGAAAGATAGATAGATAGATAGATAGATAGATAGATAGATAGATAGATAGAAAGAGATAGATAGATAGATAGATAGATAGATAGATAGATAGATAGATGGATAGATGGATGGATAGATAGATAGATAGATAGATAGATAGATAGATAGATAGATAGAAAGAGATAGAAAGAGATAGATAGATGGATAGATGGATAGATAGATAGATAGATAGATAGATAGATAGATAGATAGATAGATAGATAGATAGATAGATAGATAGATAGATAGATAAGTTCATTAGTACATATAGAATGGTAGTTCCCTATCGGTCAGTCACTACAACGTAGGTCATGACTGACCAATAGGAATCTCGCTAGAGAGGCCAATCTACTTCGAGTGAAACTAAAACAAGCCAATACACATTGGCGTGCAATCATTTGCATCAGCTGCGCGCCCTCGTTAGCGCGGGTATAAACGAGCAGCTGGTGCGATTGCACACCTAGCTTTTTGCTTCGGAGCCAAGCACTTCGTATGCTGAACAGAGTGAATTTGAAAGCAAGCCTCTTCTGGATCTCTCCACTTTGGTGCGGGCGTGACGGCACAACAGCGCGAGCGGTCTTTTTCTCTTCTCTCTCTCTCTTCTTTGTTTGTTGTTTTAAAACTGAGCAAACAAAAAAGCTGTTTTCACGGCTGGTAAGGTGCGCGGTTAAAGCGCTCAACGGCCGTTTTTACGGCTGGTAAGGTGCGCGATTAAAGCGCTCAACGGCCGTTTTTACGGCTGGTAAGACCAGCGAGAGAGAATCGCGCACAGACAGGTGCACATTCCTGTCTGTGTTCGCTGTGACCGTTCCCCTGCGTGCTTCAGCACCAAGGAGAGCAGTCTCTAAAAGAGCTTACACAGATAGTTTGCGTCTTTTTCAAGATGACATTCTATCTGTGTGTTTCTGGATGCGGTCGTTACCTGGGGTCGCGGGATGGTCACGATCGCTGCCTTGTGTGTCTGGGCCTCGAACACGCACAGGCAGCGTTCGTGGATGAGTCATGTACCCATTGTGGTAAGATGACCATCTCGGAGCTGAGGTCGAGACTCACGTTCCTGCAAAGGGGCGGAGTCCCCGTGCCTGCACCTCGTTCCAACCCCCCTTCGCGGGTTGCTTCGGGCAGTGACACGGGTGACCTGAGGATTACAGTGAACGCGCTTCCTTCGGGGAACCAACCCCCTAGGAACCCTCACTCCTCTCATGCTCCGCAACCAGTTGAGCTGCCAACGGAACGTTCTGGACCGTCCTCGAGATGTGTACCGGTCGTTTCGTTCGGCGCTCCCTGCGACGACCAGATGTCGATCGCTGCATCGGAGGGTGGGTCAGACCTCTCCGCGGACGACGGCTCGGAGCCGCTGCCTCCTTCAGGTGTGCCAGCGGTGCCCGAGTCGGACCCGGAGATGATGGCCATGCTTTCCCGGGCCGCCAACAGGATCGGGCTCGTGTGGAACCCTCCACCGTGTCCCGAGCCCTCGAGGTTGGACGATTGGTATCTCGGGGTGGCGCGCGCTGGTTCTCAGCAACCCACCCCAGTGCCTTTCTTCCCGGAGGTGCATGAGGAGCTCACAGAGACGTGGACGGCACCTTTTACTGCCAGAAACCGTCTCGGTGGATCCTCCTCCCTCACCACCCTTGATGGCGGGGCAGCTAAGGGATACACGCGTATCCCGCCAGTGGAACGGGCCGTTGCTATGCAACTGTGCCCTAACTCCACTTGGCGTGGAGAACCGTGTCTTCCTTCCCGGGCTTGTAAGTACTCGTCGGACCTGACCGGCAAGGCTTACCAGGCCTGTGGGGAAGCTGCCTCTGCCATGCACGCCATGGCGTTGTTGCAGGTTCATCAGGCCAAGGCACTGAAGGACCTGCACGAGGGTGGTCATGATCCACAAGTTCTCCAAGAACTTCGTGCCGCAACTGACCTCGCGCTCCGTGCGACGAAGGTCACTGCGCGGTCAGTGGGTCGTGCGATGTCCACACTGGTGGTCCAGGAACGCCACCTCTGGCTGTGTCTGGCTGACATGCGGGAGACCGACAAGATCAGGTTCCTTAACTCCCCCGTGTCCCAGACCGGCCTCTTCGGCGACGCGGTCGAGAACTTCGCCCAGCAGTTCTCGGCTGTACAGAAGCAGACTGAGGCCATTAGACACATCTTGCCGCGGCGGTCAGCTGCTGCCTCCACCCCACCGCCCGCGGCTCCTCGGTCTGCTCGTCGCCGTGGGCGTCCGCCTGCGTCTGCCCCTGCTCCCGCGCCGCAGCAGCAGCCTCCATCCAAGTGGCACCGTGGAGCCAGTCGCAGGCAGGGCGCCCCGCCCGTCCAGGCCCCCGCCAAGAGGGGCGGCAAAGCCAAAGGTAAGCGGCCCTAGGACGGGCGACCCAGAGGTGGAAGGGACTGCTCTCCAGGAGACGATGACTGCATCGCTCCCTCCCCCGGAAGAGGGCCGGGTGGAAAATCCTTTGTTTTGTTTGTGTTCCGCCGCTGGCCTTAAAACCAGCGGTACCCAAATTTTCAATAAAAGAGCAGTTTCTATCATCTCTGGGTTCGAAGAGGGCCCGGAGAGTAGTGGGGGGTCAGAATCCTCACCACTCTCATCCGCCTCTTCTATCGCCAGCCGGCAGCTGCGTACGGTCCGAGAACGCCATCGAGCCGCCTCCCGCACCTCCTGCCCCGTGGAACCAGGTAAGTGCTGCACAGCACACTCAGACCCCGCTACGGGCCGCCTCCCAGAGAGAGCCTCCCGAGCTGCGTCCCTGTGTTCCACCTCGCTGCCCCACTCCGGGTACGCCTACGGTCCCTTTGGTCCCGCTTGTACGGTCTCTGCGAGCCTGGTTAGCGCTCCCCAGGCCGTCTCGCTGGCTCATTCGAACCATCAGGCTCGGCTATGCGATTCAGTTCGCCCGGCGTCCCCCCAAGTTTCGGGCCATCCACTCCACTACAGTGAGAGCAGCCGATGCCCATGTCTTGCGTGCGGAGATCGCAGTCCTACTGGCGAAGGATGCGATAGAGCCGGTCCCTCCAGCCGATATGAGGTCAGGGCACTACAGTCCCTACTTCATTGTACCCAAGAAAGGTGGTGGGTTATGACCGATCTTGGATCTGCGAGTTTTGAATCGGAGCCTCCACAAGCTACCGTTCAAAATGCTCACGCAGAGACGCATTTTCGAATGTATCCGTCCCCAAGATTGGTTTGCAGCGATCGACCTGAAGGACGCGTACTTTCATGTCTCGATTCTTCCTCGACACAGGCCATTTCTGCGCTTTGCGTTCGAGGGTCGAGCATATCAGTACAAAGTCCTACCCTTCGGGCTGTCCCTGTCCCCCCGTGTCTTCACGAAAGTCACGGAGGGGGCCCTTGTTCCCATGAGAGAACAGGGCGTTCGCATCCTCAACTATCTCGACGACTGGCTCATACTAGCACACTCTCGAGATCAGCTATGCGAACACAGGGACCTAGTGCTCAGGCACCTCAGCCAGTTGGGTCTTCAGGTCAACTGGGAAAAGAGCAAACTCTCCCCTGTGCAGAGGATCTCTTTTCTCGGTATGGAGTTGGATTCGGTCGCCCAGACAGCGCGCCTCACAGAGCAGCGTGCTCAGTCGGTGCTGAACTGCTTGAACACGTTCAAGGGCAGGACAGCGGTCCCACTGAAACTCTTTCAGAGGCTCCTGGGGCATATGGCAGCAGCATCAGCGGTAACCCCGCTCGGCCTGCTACATATGAGACCGCTTCAGCACTGGCTTCACGGCCGAGTCCCGAGATGGGCGTGGCGTCATGGCACTCACCGGGTGGCAATCACACCGGCGTGCCGCCAGACCTTCAGCCCGTGGTCAGACCCCTCGTTCCTGCGGGCAGGAGTCCCCTTGGAACAGGTGTCCAGGCATAATGTGGTATTCACAGATGCCTCTGCCACCGGCTGGGGTGCCACGTACAACGGGCATGCAGTGTCAGGGGTGTGGACGGACCCTCAACTGCGTTGGCACATCAACTGCCTCGAGTTGCTAGCAGTACATCTCGCCCTGACCCGCTTGAAAAGACGGCTACAGGGCAGGGACGTGCTGGTCCGTACGGACAACACTGCGACCGTTGCGTACATCAACCGACAAGGTGGTCTACGCTCCCGTCGCATGTCGCAACTCGCCCGCCATCTCCTCCTCTGGAGTCAGAAGCATCTGAGGTCGCTTCGAGCCATGTATGTCCCCGGCTTGCTCAACCGTGTGGCCGACGAGCTATCACGAGCTGTGCTCCCGGGAGAATGGCGACTCCACCCCCAGGTGGTTCAGCTGATCTGGAGAGAGTTCGGGGAGGCTCAGGTAGACCTGTTTGCCTCCTCAGAGACCTCCCACTGCCAGCTGTTTTACTCCCTGACCGAGGGAACACTCGGCACGGACGCACTGGCACACAGCTGGCCCCGGGGCCTTCGCAAATATGCGTTTCCCCCAGTGAGCCTACTTGCGCAGACACTGTGCAAAGTCAGGGAGGACGAGGAGCAGGTCCTTCTGGTGGCTCCCTATTGGCCCACCCGGACTTGGTTCCCAGAACTCATGCTCCTTGTGACAGTCCCTCCCTGGCCCATTCCTCTGAGGAAGGACCTTCTGACTCAGAGACGGGGCACCCTATGGCACCCGCGTCCAGACCTCTGGAAACTCCATGTCTGGTCCCTGGACGGGACGCGGAGGTTTTAGGTGACTTACCCCCTGAGGTACTTAACACCATCACTTCAGCACGGGCGCCGTCCACGAGACGTGTTTACGCCCTGAAGTGGAACCTGTTCGTCAAGTGGTGTTCTTCTCGCCGAGAAGACCCCCGAAGATGTCCGATAGGGTCTGTGCTTTCCTTCTTGCAGCAGGGGTTGGAGCGTAGACTGTCTCCCTCCACCCTCAAAGTACATGCTGCCGCTATTTCAGCTTATCACGACCACATAGATGGCAAAGCAGTGGGAAAGCACGACCTGGTCGTCAGGTTTCTTAGGGGGGCGAGACGATTAAATCCTCCTCGACCCCCCTACATACCCTCTTGGGATCTTTCCCTGGTGCTTCGAGCACTTCAGGATGTTCCCTTTGAGCCTCTGCAGTCAGTAGACTTAAAGCTTCTTTCCATGAAGACTTTGCTGCTGGTTGCACTGGCCTCTGTCAAGAGGGTAGGAAACCTGCACGCATTTTCGGTCGACGAATCGTGCCTAGAGTTCGGGCCGGGTGGCAGCCACGTGGTACTAAGACCCCGGCCTGGCTATGTGCCCAAGGTTCCTACCACTCCCTTCAAAGACCAGGTAGTGAACCTGCAAGCGCTGCCTTTGGAGGAGGCAGACCCAGCCCTGGCTTTGCTCTGTCCCGTTCGCGCTCTGCGTATGTACGTGGACAGAACTCAAAGCGTCAGGACCTCAGACCAGCTCTTTGTCTGTTACGGAGGCCAGCAGAAGGGAAAGGCTGACTCCAAGCAGAGGATGGCCCACTGGATAGTGGATGCCATCGCCTTGGCTTACCAAGCACAAGGCGTGCCCTGCCCGCTCAGGTTGCATGCACACTCCACGAGAGGCGTTGCATCCTCCTGGGCGCTGGCACGTGGCTCCTCGCTAACAGATATCTGTAGAGCTGCGGGCTGGGCGACACCTAACACGTTCGCTAGATACTATAGCCTACGTGTAGAGCCGGTGTCCTCCCGTGTTCTCACCCTAGATGGGTAGAAGCACTGAGAGGTCTGGCTCTGTCGGCTTGCTGCACCCTACTGTGCACCCTTATTGCTCCAGAGTAAAACCTGTTGAGTCCTCCAAAACCCCTCGGCCCGGACTTGGCGGAGCGTCCGGCGCCAGGCCCTTATCCGCTGAATCCTTGAGAACCGGATCTGGGCTGGGTTCCATTTGTGTGACCCTATGGGGATCCCATATGTGTATATTCCACGGCTGCTCCTATCGGAAGCCCGTGTCTTTCCCTTGGGCTAAGTCACCCTTTATTTCATATGCAGTACAGCTTTCGGCTAGTCCATATGCATTTCCACATAACTCTTTGAAGAAGTGGCTTCCGCAGCGTTCCTTCCTAAACAGAAAGGGCACGCTTTCCCAGTGTTATCCAATATCTCACTGTATGGGTTATTACGGAACAACAGTGTCAGACTCACTCTGTGTAAGCCTCCGCCTATCGTCCTTCCAGGCAAGAAGGTGTAGAGGCTTGCACGGGGGCACTGGATGGGGTGCAGCGGCTGTGGCGCTTTGGTAGGGATTCCTATTGGTCAGTCATGACCTACGTTGTAGTGACTGACCGATAGGGAACGTCTCGGTTACATATGGTAACCCTCGTTCCCTGAGGGAGGGAACGGAGACGTAGGTCCCGTCGCCACATCCGCTGCCGCCCGCCGGGGCGGCCAGCTTCTCAGGCTTGGCTCCTCAGCAAAAAACTAGTGTGCAATCGCACCAGCTGCTCGTTTATACCCGCGCTAACGAGGGCGCGCAGCTGATGCAAATGATTGCACGCCAATGTGTATTGGCTTGTTTTAGTTTCACTCGAAGTAGATTGGCCTCTCTAGCGAGATTCCTATTGGTCAGTCATGACCTACGTCTCCGTTCCCTCCCTCAGGGAACGAGGGTTACCATATGTAACCGAGACGTTTAATTGAGTCTTGGGCTTCAGGGAGTTTAGATTTGAGTTTTTGTGTTGTACACTGCTGGGCCACCGTAGCCTTGGCTCAATTTGAACTGTTGCAATGAAAGTCAATGGGATTTTTATGATTTTTAATATTAATTTTTAAGAAATCTGAAAGTCAAATCAGTCTGAAAAGATATAGCACACTAAGTCAGAACAGTCTGAAGGTCTGACCCGAGTTTGGAGTTTGTAGAGTTAAAGCTCTAGGAGGAGTAGCAGTCAGAAAATTTTGGTTAAGAAAAAGAAGAAGAAAAAGAATAACTAGAAAAAAGTTTGATGAGACAAACTTTAAGTTGGCTTGAAAAAGCCGGACCAGAGAGTTTGAAGAAGTTTAAAGTAGTTTGAAGT
Source organism: Siphateles boraxobius (assembly GCF_051911475.1). Classification (NCBI taxonomy): domain Eukaryota; kingdom Metazoa; phylum Chordata; class Actinopteri; order Cypriniformes; family Leuciscidae; genus Siphateles; species Siphateles boraxobius. The sequence goes on from NW_027508722.1 coordinate 34,478,441, forward strand.
CGGATAGATGGATTAGTTAGAAAAGAAAAGAAAGATTAGTTAGATAGACAGAAAGATTGGTTTCACTAAAAGAAAGATTAGTTAGAAAGAAAGAAAGATTAGTTAGAAAGAAAAAAAGATAGATTAGTTAGAAAGAAATATAGATAGATTTGTTAGAATGAAAGAAAGATAGATTAGTGAGAAAGAAAGAAAGATTAGTTAGAAAGATAAAAGATAGATTAGTTAGAAAGAAAGAAAGATTAGTTAGAAAGAAAGACAGATTAGTTAGAAAGAAAGAAAGAAAGATGGATTAGTTAGAAAGAAAGAAAGAAAGAAAGAAATATGGATTAGTCAGAAAGAAAGAAGGATTGATTAGTTAGAAAGAAAGATTAGTTAGAAAGAAAGAAAGATTAGTTAGAAAGAAAGAAAGAAAGAAAGAAAGAAAGAAAGAAAGAAAGAAAGAAAGAAAGAAAGAAAGAAAGAAAAAGAAAGATGGATTAGTTAGAAAGAAAGAAAGATGGATTAGTTAGAAAGAAAGTTAGATTAGTTAGAAAGAAAAAAAGATAGATTAGTTAGAAAGAGAGAAAGATAAATTAGTTAGAAAGAAAGAAAGAAAGAAAGAAAGATGGATTAGTTAGAAAGAAAGAAAGATGGATTAGTTAGAAAGAAAGAAAGAAAGAAAGAAAGAGATTAGTTAGAAAGAAAGATAGATTAGTTAGAAAGAAAAAAAGATAGATTAGTTAGAAAGAAAGAAAGATAGATTAGTTAGAAAGATAGAAAGAAAGAAAGAAAGAAAGAAAGAGTGATTTGTTAGAAAGAAAGATAGATAGATTGGTTAGAAAGAAAGAAAGATAGATTAGTTAGAAAGAAGGAAAGAAAGAAAGAAAGAAAGAAAGAAAGAGTGATTTGTTAGAAAGAAAGAAAGATAGACAGATTGGTTAGAAAGAAAGATAGATTAGTTAGAAAGAAAGAAAGATAGATTAGTTAGAAAGAAAGATAGATTTGTTAGAAAGAAAGAAAGAAAGAAAGAAAGAAAGATGGATTAGTTAGAAAGAAAGAAAGATGGATTAGTTAGAAAGAAAGAAAGAAAGAAAGAAAGAAAGAAAGAAAGAAAGAAAGAAAGAGATTAGTTAGAGAGAAAGATAGATTAGTTAGAAAGAAAAAAAGATAGATTAGTTAGAAAGAAAGAAAGATAGATTAGTTAGAAAGAAAGATAGATTAGTTAGAAAGAAAGAAAGAAAGAAAGAAAGAAAGAAAGAAAAAGAAAGATGGATTAGTTAGAAAGAAAGAAATATGCATTAGTTAGAAAGAAAGAAAGAAAGAAAGAGATTAGTTAGAAAGAAAGATAGATTAGTTAGGAAGAAAAAAAGATAGATTAGTTAGAAAGAAAGAAAGATAGATTAGTTAGAAAGAAAGAAAGAAAGAAAGAAAGAAAGAAAGAAAGAAAGAAAGAAAGAAAGAGTGATTTGTTAGAAAGAAAGAAAGATAGATAGATTGGTTAGAAAGAAAGATAGATTAGTTAGAAAGAAAGAAAGATAGATTAGTTAGAAAGAAAGAAAGAAAGAAAGAAAGAAAGAAAGAAAGAAAGAAAGAAAGAAAGAAAAAGAAAGATGGATTAGTTAGAAAGAAAGAAAGAAAGAGATTAGTTAGAAAGAAAGATAGATTTGTTAGAAAGAAAGAAAGAAAGAAAGAAAGAAAGAAAGAAAGAAAAAGAAAGATGGATTAGTTAGAAAGAAAGAAAGATGGATTAGTTAGTTAGAAAGAAAGAAAGAAAGAAAGAAAGAAAGAAAGAGATTAGTTAGAAAGAAAGATAGATTAGTTAGAAAGAAAAAAAGATAGATTAGTTAGAAAGAAAGAAAGATAGATTAGTTAGAAAGAAAGATAGATTAGTTAGAAAGAAAGAAAGAAAGAAAGAAAGAAAGAAAGAAAGAAAGAAAGAAAGAAAGAAAGAAAGAAAGAAAAAGAAAGATGGATTAGTTAGAAAGAAAGAAAGATGGATTAGTTAGAAAGAAAGAAAGAAAGAAAGAAAGAAAGAAAGAGATTAGTTAGAAAGATAGATTAGTTAGGAAGAAAAAAGATAGATTAGTTAGAAAGGAAGAAAGATAGATTAGTTAGAAAGAAAGAAAGAAAGAAAGAAAGAGTGATTTGTTTGAAAGACAGAAAGATAGATAGAATGGTTAGAAAGAAAGATAGATTAGTTAGAAAGAAAGAAAGATAGATTAGTTAGAAAGAAAGAAAGAAAGAAAGAAAGAAAGAAAGAAAGAAAGAAAGAAAGAAAGAAAGAAAAAGAAAGATGGATTAGTTAGAAAGAAAGAAAGAAAGAAAGAAAGAGATTAGTTAGAAAGAAAGATAGATTAGTTAGAAAGAAAAAAAGATAGATTAGTTAGAAAGAAAGAAAGATAGATTAGTTAGAAAGAAAGAAAGAAAGAAAGAAAGAAAGAAAGAAAGAAAAAGAAAGAAAGATTAGTTAGAAAAAAGAAAGATAGATTAGTTAGAAAGAAAGATAGATAGATTTGTTAGAATGAAAGAAAGATAGATTAGTGAGAAAGAAAGAAAGATAGATTAGTTAGAAAGAAAGATAGATTAGTTAGAAATAAAGAAAGATAGATTAGTTAGAAAGAAAGAAAGATAGATTAGTTAGAAAGAAAGATAGATTAGTTAGAAAGAAAGAACGATAGATTAGTTAGAAAGAAAGATTGATAGATTAGTTTGAAAGAAAGACAGATTAGTTAGAAAGAAAGATAGATTATTTAGAAAGAAAGAAAGATTAGCTAGAAAGAAAGAAAGAAATAAGAAAGATTAGTTAGAAAGAAAGAAAGAAAGATTAGTTAGAAAGAAAGAAAGAAAGAAAGAAGAAAGAAGAAAGATTAGTTAGAAAGAAAGAAAGAAAGAAAGAAAGAAGAAAGATTAGTTAGAAAGAAAGAAAGAAAAAGAAAGAAAGAAAGAAAGATGAGTTAGAAAGAAAGAAAGAAAGAAAGAAAGAAAGAAAGAAGAAAGATTAGTTAGAAAGAAAGAAAAAAAGAAGAAAGATTAGTTAGAAAGAAATAAGAAAGATTAGCTAGAAAGAAAGAAAGAAGAAAGATTAGTTAGAAAGAAAGAAAGAAAGAATTAAATAAGAAAGAAAGATTAGTTAGAAAGAAAGAAAGAAAGAAAGAAAGAAAGAAAGAAGAAAGATTAGTTAGAAAGAAAGAAAGAAAGAATTAGTTAGAAAGAAAGATTAGTTAGAAAGAAAGAAAGAAGAAAGATTAGTTAGAAAGAAAGAAAGAAAGAAAGAAGAAAGATTAGTTAGAAAGAAAGAAAGAAAGAATTAGTTAGAAAGAAAGATTAGTTAGAAAGAAAGAAAGAAAGAAAGAAAGAAAGATTAGTTAGAAAGAAAGAAAGAAAGAAAGAAAGAAAGAAAGAAAGAAAGAAGAAAGATTAGTTAGAAAGAAAGAAAGAAAGAAAGAAAGAAAGAAGAAATATTAGTTAGAAAGAAAGAAAGAAAGAAGAAATATTAGTTAGAAAGAAAGAAAGAAAGAAAGAAAGAAAGAAAGAAAGAAGAAAGATTAGTTAGAAAGAAAGAAAGAAAGAAAGAAGAAATATTAGTTAGAAAGAAAGAAAGAAAGAAGAAAGATTCGTTAGAAAGAAAGAAAGAAAGAATTAGTTAGAAAGAAAGATTAGTTAGAAAGAAAGAAAGAAAGAAAGAAAGAAGAAATATTAGTTAGAAAGAAAGAAAGAAAGAAGAAAGATTAGTTAGAAAGAAAGAAAGAAAGAATTAGTTAGAAAGAAAGATTAGTTAGAAAGAAAGAAAGAAAGAAAGAAGAAAGATTAGTTAGAAAGAAAGAAAAAAAAAGTAAAAAAGAAAGAAAGAAAGAAAGAAAGAAGAAAGATTAGTTAGAAAGAAAGAAGAAAGATTAGTTAGAAAGAAAGAAAGAAAGAAAGATTAGTTAGAAAGAAAGAAAGAAGAAATATCAGTTAGAAAGAAAGAAAGAAAGAAAGAAAGAAAGAAAGAAAGAAATATTAGTTAGAAAGAAAGAAAGAAAGAAAGAAAGAAAGAAAGAAGAAATATTAGTTAGAAAGAAAGAAAGAAAGAAAGAAAGAA